>NC_043022.1:12759345-12921845 GCF_006345805.1 Octopus sinensis
TGTGTTTACGTCCCCGTTACTTAGTGGTTCGACAAAAGAGACCGATAGAATAAGTACTAGGCTTCCAAAGAATAAGTCCTGGGGTCGATTTCCTTGACTAAAGGCAGTGCTCCAGCATGGCCACAGTCAAATGACTGAAACAAGTAAAAGAGTAAAAGAGAAAAGAGAGCAACTAGACTTAATGGACAGTTGTAGGCAATCGAGGTAGAGCAACAAGCTAACACCAGCTTGAAAGAAATTCAGTGAGCAGTGAAGAAGGCCAAGCCATTGTACGTATCAGAACAAATGAAGTGACAATGAAACTTGGTTAGAAAAGTGATGGAACTGTTTTGCTTGTATGGCAAGTCAGGACCTGAATGACTCGACAAATTCAAATGGAGCTGGTGGTCCTGAAATGAAGAGCTGAAGATCAAATACGCATTTCTTTATTACCCACAAGGGGCTAAACACAGAGGGGACAAACAAGGACAGACATAGGTATTAAGTCGATTACATCAACCCCAGTGCGTAACTGGTACTTAATTTATTGACCCCGAAAGGATGAAAGGCAAAGTCGACCTCGGCATACGAGTCAGCTGGTCTTGTAGGCAAGGTAAAGCAGGGGATCATATTGGGGATGGGCGCAGTAGACTGTAAAGCCATCAAGAGGAAGGCCCCCAAATTGATGTGCATTCTCTCTTGATGACCCCAGAAAGCTACTGGTGTCCAGTATGCAGTTTTTGATCAGTAGTACTTGCAAAAGCAAACTGTTTACAGGCCTCTCTCTCTCGTTACACACACACACACACACACACACACACACACATACACACACACACACACACATATATATATATATATAAACATATATAAATATGCTTGTAAATATGTATGCATACATATACATTACGAGTAGAGTAATCATTTCCTTATTTCCGTTTGTAAATTGTTGCCATTCTGAGGATATAGTGGAGTGGTTTACTTAGATTCCTGACACCACCTCTTGTCACCACCACCACCACCACCACCACTGCAATCACTACTGTCACTGCTACCACTACTGCTACACTATCAAACAATTATAGAAAATTATACTGAATAATGTTGAAGTATATAGAGTCATAGAGAACTGTATAAAGGTATACAGAACTGTCTAGAAAGTGCATAGGAAAAAAAAAAAAATATATATATATATATATAAGTAGAAAGATAAATTTCAATGCTTCAAAAACAAACTTGTTTGTTTACATACGGTGTAATATATATATGTCTGTGTGTGTATATATATATATATATATATATATATATATATATATATAGTCCTATACAGTTCTGTTTCTTTCTAGACAATTCTGTATACCTTTATATAGTACTATATAATTCTATATCCCCATCCAAAATATGAGCAATTGTCTCCCCTATCCCGAATAATAACGATCACCAATTACCTCCATTTAGATTTTTCAACTTGTTTCATTCACAAACTTCCATTAAGAACATGGACTAAAATTTTCTTAATAAAATACGAAATTACAATAATTTCTATGTCATGATTAGTGAAAGCAAAACCGGTTGACATACACAATATTCTTTCACTTATAAAATATGTTAAAAAATATATTTAAACTATGTAAACTATGTGCATTTTCCTTCTTCTATTATATATATATATATATAATATATATATATATATTATATATATATATATAGTCCTATACAGTTCTGTTTCTTTCTAGACAATTCTGTATACCTTTATATAGTACTATATAATTCTATATCCCCATCCAAAATATGAGCAATTGTCTCCCCTATCCCGAATAATAACGATCACCAATTACCTCATTTAGATTTTTCAACTTGTTTCATTCACAAACTTCCATTAAGAACATGGACTAAAATTTTCTTAATAAAATACGAAATTACAATAATTTCTATGTCATGATTAGTGAAAGCAAAACCGGTTGACATACACAATATTCTTTCACTTATAAAATATGTTAAAAAATATATTTAAACTATGTAAACTATGTGCATTTTCCTTCTTCTATTATATATATATATATAATATATATATATATATATAATATATATATAATTTGTTTTGGTGTTTGAAAATACACCTGAATCTGAAAAACATGTAGTCATTTTTAAATAGATCTATTCAAATACCAAACTAGTTTTGACAATGATTTGGTTATCAATGGTATAAATATATATATATTAAAAAAAAAGGTGGGATTTTAGGAGAGTTTAAAATTCCAATGTCAAAATTGGACAAACATGTTTAAACCAAGTGTTGAAATGTTCACAGAAATTCCAATGAGTTTCACTATTTTAGATGATAATAGCAATGTAAATGTTCGGCAAAGATCATAACAAATGTACATTCTTGAAAGTTCAGTCATATTGAGTTTTTAAAATAAGTGAAGAGAGAGAAAAAAGAAGAGAGAAAGAAAAAGGGTTTTTTTTTAATTAATTTTTGTCATGGTGCATGTAGTTCTTTCTTCCAATCTCCATCTGAGTCTCTTAACCTTTGACGGTTTGTTCAAATCAGAAAATACTTTGTGTGCTGTCTTTTAGTACATATATGTTTTTACAGGAAAGGCTCCGATTTTAGATTGGTTACAAATTTGAGGTCTTATTCTTTTCTTCTCGAAGTCCTTGTATGTGTGCACATATATACTCTTTACTCTTTTACTTGTTTCAGTCATTTGACTGCGGCCATGCTGGAGCACTGCCTTTAGTCGAGCAAATCGACCCCGGGACTTATTTTTGTAAGCCTAGTACTTATTCTATCGGTCTCTTTTGCCAAACCGCTAAGTGACGGGGACGTAAACACACCAGCATTGGTTGTCAAGCGATGCTAGGGAGACAAACAGACACAAACACACATACACACATATATATACATATATACGACAGGCTTCTTTCAGTTTCCGTCTACCAAATCCACTCACAAGGCATTGGTCGGCCCGAGGCTATAGCAGAAGACACTTGCCCAAGGTGCCATGCAGTGGGATTGAACCCGGAACCATGTGGTTGGTTAGCAAGCTACTTACCACACAGCCACTCCTGCGCCTATAGATATATCTTTTTTTTTATTATTCAAACTGGGAGCCCTTGATTGTTGACTCCCCTGAGTTCATCTGATTTTCATCCCACAAGGTGTCCAAAAAACATACCTTTAATTATCAAGCAGGCTTGGTGGTGTTGCTGGTTCAGTTGCAGACAATCTGGTCACGCAACAGGATGTAAGTGGGTTACATGTTACCAGTAGCATTCAAGAGTGACCTGACATATATACACACATTCATGCATGCATGCATGCACACACACACACTGACACAGATATACACATACATTCAAATATGAATTAGAAGCAGTGCTAATGTTGCAAATATTATTGACTGCACACACTCAATAAATGTATGTGTTCAGCTTGTTCACTGGTACGCTGCTGTTTAGTGCAATTGGGATGACTCCCTCAAAGTACTGGGTATTAAAACACCTGAAAGTCATAGACAGGTAAGACAACTCACCCCTAATACACACACACACACACACAGACACACACACACACACACTCAATCACTAATGTTATATGTCATATGATGAGTAACTTTGTTGGTATACTTTTGGCCCCATGGTTAATATCAGGAAATACAATCACACATATAATGATTAGAATTGGATCTTTTTGGTTTTTTATCAAATATCTTGATGCTTGAATAATATGATGAAGTGAATACGAATTTTCAGGAAAAAATATTTTAACCGTAAAATAGAATTAAATAAAGCAAATTTCTCCTTGTATGTAACTTCTCTGCTAGAAGATTGTAGGGTTCACTCCCCTGCTTGCAATATATATCGGGTGCAGATTGCATCAACAACCAGCTGGAGGAAGGTCCTCCTGGGGTTAAAAACATCAGTTCCTACAGAACAGCCATATTGGTGTGGCAATAAACATTACTTGTATATATATATATATATATATATATATATATATATATATATATATATATGTATATATACATAAACATTTTTTTCTTTAGTGTCTGCCTACCAAATCCATTCATAAGCCATTGGTCTCCAAAGGCTATAGTAGAAGGCACCTATCCAAGGTGCCATGCAGTGGGACTGAACCTGGAACCATGTAGTTGGGAAGTAAAATTTCCCCCACACCCACCCCATCTATATAAGTAGTAGTGCCAAATAATAATGTGAGATAAATAAAATTTGGGTTAGATGAAATATATTTGTGACAGATCTTAACTTCTAAAGGCAATTTCTGTGAAGTTTACCATGGAGAAAAAAATTCCTGCTTATGGTAAAGTGTAAATACACCCTTATCAGCTCAGTAACAGCCCCTCTTGGACTTCTGGTTCAGTGCATATTTCTCAGTAAAAGATACCAAAGAGAGATAATCCTGAGCTGACTCATGAAAGAGTCTATACAAGTGACCACCCAGTTAGAATAAATAAATAAATAAGTTTACCATAGAGAAAAAGTTCTCACTTATGGTAAAGGTATGAATACATCATTATCAACCCTCTTTCCACCCAAATTATGTGATTGTATGTCAGTTAAACTGCAGAAATTACTAGGAGAGATGTAACTGATTATACACCCTATTTTCACCCAAAATAGGTGGCCTGTTGTTGTAATATGTCTGTGTCTTTATGAATACTATGAGTCGGTATGAATCAACAAATAGCCCTTTATGTAGATGCTTGCCCTGCTTAAAACAAGAGCTGGATTTACTTTCAATTACGTCCTACCACTTTAGAAAAAAAAGGGGGAAAGCACACTGAATAATGTAGTCTTAGATTTAAGATTACATTATTATGTAATCTTATGTCAATAAAAAGAAAAAGATGAGATTTCACAAGTGGGAAACTTTTGATTGTGAGTCTGGTTGATTAGACTTAAGCTGAGTGTTAAACTAGAATGAAAGTAGGAAGGAATTCCAAAGAAATGGAGATTCTGGGGAAACAAGATTAGGAAAAAGCATTCAGAGCTTGAGCTGAGAAGTGAAAGAGAGAGAGAGAGAGTGTTTGATAGAAGAAATAATGTATATTAGTTAGGCTTGAGAAACGATAGAAGCCATTAGTTGGGAGAAAGTGGTAAATAGCCAGCCAGATTAGAGGAAGCGAGACCATTCCTGTAAAGAAAGAAGGTGGTATGTAGCTAGTTAATTCCTAGGAAGAGTGGTGTTTATTGTTGAAGGAGAAGGTGATGTGTTGTTAGCTATTTCAGCAGAAGTGAATCTGTTACAGAAGTGTAAGAAGAGAGAGAGAGAGAGAGAGAAACACATACCTTTAATTCAGGGGTGGTGGTGTGTTAATGAGGAAATCATTTATCAATCAATTAAATGACTTTAGACATGGTTTCCGGTATCTGGATAAGTAGCAAGTATGGTTGTATAATTAAACAAGTTTTCTTCCCAACCGTATGATTTGGGGTTCAGTCCTTACACCTTGGGCAAGAATCTTTTTCTATAGTCCCAGGCCAACCAAAGCCTTGTGGGTGGATTTGGTAAGTGGAAATCAGTCGCACGCGCGCGTGCGTGCGTGCGTGCTTGTGTGTGTGTGTGTGTGTGTCCTCATCCCCCCCACTTATCTTGACATCACGTTGTAAATGAGTGTTATTCATTTGCAATGTTCTACATAATCATGTTTGGCTAAGGAGAAATATTAGCTTGCTTGGAAGCAGCCATGCTGTCCGAGGTAAGTGGATGCTGTTTTACTGAGGTATAGGATATCTGAGTCTGTAACAGCAGCAGCCACATTGTCCTATGTAAGTAGACAAGGCCAAAAACTAGTCTAGGGTATCTGAAAGCATTACAGAAGCTGCAAAGTCCTGGCAGCACTTTATTATGGTCCTAGTCTACTTCAACTTGTTACAACACTGTTATCAATAAGTAGACAGTGCTCTAGCATGGTCAAGGATATCTGAATGTTTTACAAAATATCCACAAGCCAGGCGTAGGAGTGGCTGTGTGGTTCTTGGTTCAGTCCCACTGCGTGGCACCTTGGGCAAGTGAATTTCTATTATAGCCTCGCGCTGACCAAAGCCTTGTGAGTGGATTTCGTAGACGGAAACTGAAAGAAGCTCATCACACACATACATACATACATATATATATATGTATGTATGTGTGTGTGTATGTCCCTCCAACATCACTTGATAACCGATGCTGGTGTGTTTACGTCCCTGTAACTTAGCGGTTCAGCAAAAGAGACTGATAGAATAAGTACTAGGCTTCCAAAGAATAAGTCCTCGGGCCGATTTGCTCGACTAAAGACAGTGCTCCAGCATGGCCGCAGTCAAATGGCTGAAACAAGTATAAGAGTAAGCCACACTATCCAAGGTACGTGTTTGCTGCTTTAATAAGGTCTTAGGTCGTCTCAACAGGTTGTTGTTAGATAATCCTAGATAAGCCGTTGGGGTTTTAATGTGACTCCGTTTTGTTTTTGTTTTGTTTCTTTTCTTTGGTCTCAAATCTAAGTACTTATTCCATCAGTAAACAATAAACAAACCAACTCTGGTTAGTGGTGCAGGGGGGGGGGTGAAAGCTCAAACACAAGCACACCACACATATATCATCATCCTTTTAACATCCACTTTCCCATGCTTGAATTGGCCAGATGGAATTTGTTGAGATGGATTTTCTTCATCCAGTTGCCTTCACATGTTTCCAAATAAGATAATATTTCTCCATGACCAGACATTTTTTAACAGAAGACTGGAAACAAAATACAACATTTGGAAGACAGTAGCAACTATCATGTAATTTCAAAGCAAGGAGATAGTAACATACACACACACACACACACATATATGATGGGCTTCTTTCAGTTTCCATCTACCAAATCCATTCATAAGGCTTGTGAGGTTATAGTAGAAGATACTTACGCAAGGTGCCACACAGTAGGACTGAACACAAAACCATGTGGTTGGAAAGCAAACATCTTGCTACAAAGCCACACCTGCACCTATATAATTATGTGGCAGGCTTCTGCACAGTTTCCATCTGCCAGATTCACTCACAAGGCAGAGGTCAGTCCAAAGCTATACTAAAAGACACTTACCCAAGGTGCTGCATAGTGGGGCTGATTATTTTCTGAACCTCTCTCTTTCTCATTTTCAGGAAAGTCTGCGTCTCACCTGTGGATTGCCCAGTTATGAGGGATGGCCACCATGTTCTGAAGAAGAAAATGAAGTGTCATGTCTTAGACACAGAAAAGAATCTCATCACCGTTGGTGGAATAATAATTGCAGTGAATAACAAGACGCCATGGAGAAAATAAGGTGCGAAGAGATGAATGAGAATTCTGCCAGCTGCAAATTACCGATCAACACCGAACTGAAGATCATCGAAGACCCTGTATTTGTACAAGTCCATGTTGCTGCTGACCGGAAGGACATTGGCCGGAACTGGACACACAGAGAGAAATGGTTGTTGTCCATTTGTATCTTTGTGGTAGTGGTCTTGGTGGCCTTTGTCACGGTCACCTTTGTTTTTAAGGAAATATATAACGGTAAGTACCACGTCTTTTTGTCTGTCTGTCTTAAATAACGTAGCTGGGAGCAAAGTGATGGGGGGTAGTCCGCTCCAAAAAGCACTTTTGGATCTGATATAAAACCCAATAGAAGTAGGGGACTTGAGGGGTTTCCCATAAATGAAATATACTTTTTGGAACAAATTATTATAGATTAAGTGTTTATTCACACTCAGACTTATCTTTGAATTTCTCTATATTCTATACTAAGTGGCCATACACAACTTCTTTGAACTCGTCATCCACACTGGAATATACAGGGTGTCCCAGAAGGATTGATATTTCTTAATTATTCAAACTAAACTTAAGGTAGGATAATGAAATTTGGCACACACATTCTAATGTAAACTGTCAATCCATTGCAATAATTACATTTCAAAATGACCACCTTTCACTTTGACCACAGCCTGCAAATGAGTGGTCACTGAGTTGCTTAAGAGCTGTGTCACCTCTTCATCCAACCTGACCTGTGAAGACAGAAGGGCCTTCTTCAGATCTGACATATTTGATTAGGAGTGAATGGTGGCACGTAAAAAGCACCATCCGAACAGGGCCAATGACAGTTCCACCTTTATTGACATCTGTGCCAGTGGCACGTAAAAAATGCTGAACGATCATGGCCATTGCCAGCCTTCTCTGGCTCCTGTGCTGGTGGCATGTAAAAAGCACCCACTACACTCATGGAGTAGTTGATGTTAGGAAGGGCATCCAGCTATAGAAACACTGCCAGATCAGACTGGAGCCTGGTGCAGCCTCCTGGCTTCCCAGACCCCAGTCAAACCGTCCAACCCATGCTTGCATGGAAAACGGACGTTAAATGATGATGATGATGAACAGAAACATTATTCTCTAAGATGGACCAGAGAGCAAAGTTCATGGGATTGATGTCTGGACTTGAGGGAGGTCATATCATCTGCTTCCAAAAACTGCTGAAATGCTCTTTGCAGCACTTCTATGTCAAATTGAATGAGTAGGTTTGAGGCCTGTCTTGAATGAAGATGGAACAATCACCAAAGGTTTTTGTGACCCAAGGTAACACTTACTCATCCAACATCTCCACATTGCTGACCTTGACACCAGCATCAATGAAGATCAAAGGAGACTTGGACCCATCAGATGCAACTGCAGCCCACATCATGAGTGAAGCTGGTTTCTGATGGCATCAATGATTCCTGTTACCTTCAAGCAATTCTCCTGCATTTTGTGCATAAAGTCTGTTAATCTGCCTGTTGGTAACTGCCTCCACAGTGAAGATCTTGTAGTCAGACCAGATCAGCACTTTATTTCTGGCACACTTCATCTTAGCTACCCCTGTCAAGCCGTTTCTTCTTGGAAGCTGCTGAAATTAATGGCTGGAATTATTTCTTGTATGCAGTTGGCTTTAAATTCTCTTTAAAAGTCTTGTGCATTGATGATTTTGAAATACCAAGAGCTTTTGCAGTTTTTCTTGCACTCCTGCAGGGATTTTGGTTCATTCACTTCTTCACAGCTTCAACAGTTTGTTTGGTACAAATTGACTGTTTCCTACCAGGAAGTGGTTTGCTAGAAGTAGTAGCAGACTCCATATATCATTTCCAGGTATTGAACACCATTTTACAGCACACATTCATCTGTCCTTGTTGCTCACTCCAGCTGTTTTCAAAGTGGCAATCTGGTCACGTTTTGCTTTCAACACCATGTTTGTTTACAAAACTGTTATAGACAAACAAAACAATAGAGACATGAACAAAGGACATGTGCAAAATATCGATAATAATAATCAAACCAATATTCTTTAGGAAGAGTTTTAATCATGGGTAAATTTTTCTGGGACACCTTGTATATCTTTCAGTTCAATGACCAGTAACAACTGTAAGGCTTAGAGCTCCATGTAGATTATCATTATCCAGCCGGTTTCCATTGACCTCTGAACTTAAGTGTTATTAGTTATGATATACAGAATATATATAGAGGAAGCTAAGATAAACAGTGGAATAAATATTTAGTTCCTAGGCAGCCAAATGCACTTGGAAAATTCAGTGAGGAGTTCCAAATAACTGCAATGGGAAAATGTACATCAGAAATATATTATTTATATTGGTGTTTATTTTAATTTTCCCTACACACACACACATGTATAAATATATTTATAATATATATATATATAGGAAGAGTTTACGAAAAAAACAAAAGACGAAGACAGGTGGTGTGCAAAACAAATAGATGTATTAGTATAACATATATATATACACACACTATATCTGTTGGCATAAAAGATGCACAGACATATTTGATACACCCCGGTTTCTGCAGTGCAAATACAGGAAAGAATAATTTAGTTCATTAAAGCACGTAACATTGAAAGCAATGAAGCAGCAGGTTTACAAAACATTACAAAAGAATCCTAGCTTAATGTTTAAGTAAATATTGTTGTTATGAAGTCAGGTTAGGTTAAAAGAGACTGTCTGGATTAAAATTAGTCTCTTGTAGTGAATGTCAAGGACAAAATTAGCTTCTGGGAGGCCCTAATTTGCATATAGGGCCCAGGGTGATTTTTTTTAGACATATTCTGGGAAAAAAGTGCATCTTAACAGTGGGTGTGTGTATGAGTGTGTATATTCACATAAACCAGATGTTCTGTTTCTTGTACTCCACAGTACTATACAACAAAACATAATATAGTATGCGCAATCCTCTTAACCCTTTCGTTACTGTATTTATTTTGAGATGCTCTGTGCTTCTTTCAATTATTTTAAATATAACAAAGAATTTAGTAAAATAAACTTAGTTATTATTCAGCTAGTGTTAGGAACATAAATTGTGACTAAGGTTTGGTGGAAGATTTTAATTCAAAACTTATGGCAACAAGACATTTGTACTCAGAGCCAGAGGTGGTTTCAGCCAGGTTGGTATCAAATGGGTTAAGAATTGTTTCTCTATTATATATTTTAACCCTTTCATCACTGTACTTTTGTTGAGATGCTCTGTATTTCTTTCAATTACTTTAAATATAATAAAGAATTTAGTAAAATAAACTTAATTATTATTCAGCTAGTGTTAGAAACATAAATTGTGAGTAAGGTTTGGTGGAAGATTTTAATTGAAAACTTATGGAAACAAGACATTTGTACTACAGAGCCAGAGGTGGTTTCAGCCAGGTTGGTAACAAAAGGGTTAAATAATGATTTTTATAATTTTTCTTGTATAATTTCTAACTTTTAAAGTATAAAATATAACCGAGCTACCCCACATCCAAACAACCAAGACTGGTTGTTCTGTTCATCTTTTTCTGACATTGTCTCTATTAATCTTATCTTAAAATACTTTATTTTCCATTCACTGTTTCTTCCCAGGTGATGAAGAGATCTGTTTAACGACTGACTGCATCAAAACAGGTGAGAATTGCCATAGTTTAGCTTTTTGTACTGTTGTACATCGTTTCAACAATCACAGGAAGAACTGCATGTTTTAAGTTTTTACATGATATGATCTCTGTGCCAGTGG
Organism: Octopus sinensis; assembly: GCF_006345805.1. Lineage (NCBI taxonomy): Eukaryota > Metazoa > Mollusca > Cephalopoda > Octopoda > Octopodidae > Octopus > Octopus sinensis. The sequence goes on from NC_043022.1 coordinate 12,770,370, forward strand.
CACGTAAAAAGCACCATCCGAATGTGGCCGATGCCAGTGCCGCCTTGACTGGCTTCCGTGCCGGTGGCATGTAAAAAGCACCAATCCGATCATGGCCGTTTGCCAGCCTCGCCTGGCACCTGTGCCGGTGGCACGTAAAAAGCACCCACTACACTCATGGAGTGGTTGGCGTTAGGAAGGGCGTCCAGCTGTAGAGACACTGCCAGATCAGACTGGAGCCTAGTGCAGCCTTCTGGCTTCCCAGATCCCCGGTCGAACCGTCCAACCCATGCTAGCATGGAGAACGAACGTAAAAAAAAAAGCAAAAAAAAATATGAATGTGTGTGTGTGTGTTTCCTACACTACTGCTTGACAACCATTGTTGGTTTGTTTACATTCTCCATAACTTAGTGGGTAGGCAAAAGAGACCTAGGGGATAAGTAACAGGCTTAAAAAATAAGTTATGGGGCAATTTGTTCAATTAAATCCCTCACGGTGGTGCTCCAGCATGGCTGCAGTTTATGACTGAAAGAAGTAAAATGATGAAAAGTGGTGTATCACTTTTTCATTAAATTTAAATGTTTTTCCATGCTACCAAGGGTTGAACAGATATTGATGTATTGCTTTACACCCAGATGCCCTTCCTGTCCCTAACCCTTGGGTAGGTGTATGTATATGTGTGTGTATATATATATATATGTGTGTGTGTGTGTATATATATATATATATATATGTGGAGAAGGAGGCCCCCTTCAGTCATGAATGATCTTGGGATTGCACCTAGAAAGTTACCCTCCGGGGCACAAGTCAGGGCAAGATTGTTTATGGAAGGGTATTCTGTCACAGGGTTACCCATTTGCAGCTGAGTGGACTGGAGCAACATGGAATGAAGAGTTTTGCTCAAGAATACAATGATCTGCCCAGTCCAAGAATTGAACTCATGATCTAGCAATTGTCAGTGCAATGCCCTAACCACTAGGCCATGTGCCTTCACACACACATATATAAATATATATTATAATAATAATAATAATAATAATAATTAGTCTTTTTACTAATTATATACTATTTATATATTATTTTGTACTTTACTTAATTATAGGTCTGTGTTTTATTGTATAAATCCTTAAAAATGCTTTAGCCCGAAGGCCGCGGCCATGCTGGGGCACCACCACTGTATATTTAATTTTTTTCTATATATTATGATTTAATTATATCATTGTTGAATTGCTACATGGTGGCTCTTCTCTAATTCATATATTCATATATATATAAATTTCTTCTTGTTTTGGGGGTCAGTAATGGTTCTGTGGTTTTTCTTGGTAGCTGCAGAACTTCTCGAGGACATTGACTTCTCAGTGGATCCATGCGATGACTTCTACCAATATACCTGCGGTAATTGGGAACGAAGAAACATTATACCTGAAGATATGGCAGCCATTGGCAACATCGAACGGCAGCACCGCAAACTACAGATCATTATTAAAAGTAAGTTCTGTACTGAGAAATTTTCCACTTGGGACCCACTTCTCCCCAACCAGCTACGGAGTACACTTTCTCCCCGCATGCAAATACATCTTTCTTTTCATTTGCTTTCTCTCATTCTCTCTCAGATCACAGACATCTCTGGGTTTATGTTGTTGTTATTGTTTAACCGCGAGTCAGCAGTGGTCCACACTTCTGTGATCAAAGATGATGCATCATCATCATCGTTTAACGTCCGCTTTCCATGCTAGCATGGGTTGGACGATTTGACTGAGGTCTGGCGAACCAGATGGCTGCACATGGCTCCAATCTTGATCTGGCAGAGTTTCTACAGCTGGATGTACAATTATTACTATTATTATTATTATTATTATTATTATTATTATTATTATTATCATCATCATCGTCGTCGTCATTAAAGGAGTGAGCTGGCAGAATCATTAGCATGCTGGATAAAGTGCTTGGTGACTTTTTCTGGCTCTTTACAATCTGATTTAAAATCCCACCAATGTCAACTTTACCTTTCGTTCTTTCAAAGTAGTACTGGGGTAGTACTCCTCTCAAAATTGCTGACCTTGTACCCAAAATCTGAAACGATTATTGTTACTATTATTAGGACCCTCTTCCTCTTTTTCTTCCCCTTGCCTCATATGTCCAATTTCAACAAGCCATCAAAAGCTCAAAACCCTTCTGATGATCTTTCTTTTTAGCAAGAAACAAACCTTCTGTAGAATCTCTACAGGACATTCTCTTCCAGTCTCCTCTATTCATTTCCCTATTTCATAACTCGCAACCCCTAATGTATCAATTGTCACAGGCATGGTCTTAACAGATTTCATGTTCCAAATCTTTGCAATCTCAAATTTTAAAGGGTTACATGTTTTCAACTTTCCATCTGCTTTCTTCACAATCCTAGCATCAAATGAAAATAAAGGATCAATCAATAAACAAATTTGATTTTCCCTAGGCCTTGTGTCTATCAGTAGAAAGGATTATTATTAAGCTAAGAAATGCATTTATCACCAGCTGAAGACTTGCCATTTGGGGGTTAACTTCTAAACATTAACATTTATCTCTCCCATAAAGCTGTTGTTACTATTCAATGGAGTATCTAAACGGTCTTTATTCTAGGATTTATATAAAAGTTTATGGTATGGGAAACTTACAGCTTGGGAATGGTGGTGCGATGTAGTGATGGTATTGTTGTGTGGTGGTATGGAAGGGTGATAGTATTGCTGTGTGAGGAAAGTGTATGACAGAGAGAGAGAGAGAGATATTGTGGTGTTGTGATCATGTGGTGGTAGTATTGTATGTAGCAGTGGTACAGGTAGTTCTAAAGAAGGCGGCGAGCTGGCAGAAACATTAGCATGTCGGGCGAAATGCGTAGCTGTATTTCGTCTGTCGTTACGTTGTGAGTTCAAATTCCGCCGAAGTAGACTTTGCCTTTCATCCTTTCGGGGTCGATAAATTAAGTACCAGTTACGCACTGGAGTCGATGTAATCAACTTAATACCTATGTCTGTCCTTGTTTGTCCCCCTCTGTGTTTAGCCCCTTGTGGGTAGTAAAGAAATAGGTAGTTCTAAAGACAGCAGATTCTTTCTTATTAAGCAATTACATCTTTTATACATAAAAGGAGAGACTATTGTAGCAGTGATAAAAAGGGGGGAAAAGAGAAGAAACAGTCTTTACATGGATCAGTGTGTTGGTGAGTGAGTCTCAGCCAATCAGCAGAATGGCCTTCAATGTGGTTGTAGTGTCTGCCTGTATGTGGTGTGTGTGTGTGTTGATGTAGTCCCAGTGCACAGTAGTTGAAGTAGTAGTGAAGGCACATGGCTTGGTGGTTAGGGTATTTGATTCATGATCATAAGATTGTGGGTTCGATTCCTGGCAGTGTATAGTGTCCTTGAGAATAAACTCTCCCTCCTCTCTACTGTAAAGTTCTACCTCCACTATAAACTTTTTCCTCCACTATAAAGTTCTTCTCTACAATAAACATTTACCTGCGCCCACCCCCCAACGTAAACTTCTACCCGCCTCCATGCTGCAAAATGTTTCAATTTGACTTGCGGCTAAATAAAATGCCAAATGCTTTGATTGTGTATTTTCAGGAATTCTAGAAACTCCTCCCAACCAGTTTGATGGTAACGCCACAACCAAGGCCAAGACTCTCTACAAATCTTGTATGAACATGTGTAAGTCTACCTTGGGCTTAAGTGTTGTCTGTGGGAATTGGAAGACGACTGGAGGGTGATGTGTGTGTGTGTGGAGAGAGTTGTGTAGGGGTTGGTGTGAGGTCCATCCTATGTTGAGGTGTGTGAAAGATTGAGGTGGTGTGTGTGTGTGTGTGTGTGTGTGTGTGTGTGTGGAGAGAGTTGTGTAGGGGTTGGTGTGAGGTCCATCCTATGTTGAGGTGTGTGAAAGATTGAGGTGGTGTGTGTATGTGTGTGTGTGTGTGTGGAGAGTTGTGTAGGGTTGGTGTGAGGTCCATCCTATGTTGAGGTGTGTGAAAGATTGAGGTGGTGTGTGGTGTGTGTGTGTGGAGAGAGTTGTGTAGGGGTTGGTGTGAGGTCCATCCTATGTTGAGGTGTGTGAAAGATTGAGGTGGTGTGTGTGTGTGTGTGTGTGGAGAGTTGTGTAGGGGTTGGTGTGAGGTCCATCCATGTTGAGGTGTTGTGAAAGATTGAGGTGGTGTGTGTGTTGTGTGTGTGGAGAGAGTTGTGTAGGGGTTGTGTGTGAGGTCCATCCTATGTTGAGGTGTGTGAAAGATTGAGGTGGTGTGTGTGTGGTGTGTGTGTGGAGAGAGTTGTGTAGGGGTTGTGTGAGGTCCATCCTATTTGAGGTGTGTGAAAGATTGAGGTGGTGTGTGTGTGTGTGTGTGTGGAGAGAGTTGTGTAGGGTTTGGTGAGGTCCATCCTATGTTGAGGTGTGTGAAAGATTGAGGTGGTGTGTGTGTGTGTGTGTGTGGAGAGAGTTGTGAGGGGTTGGTGTGAGGTCCATCCTATGTTGAGGTGTGTGAAAGATTGAGGTGGTGGTGTTGTGTGTGTGGAGAGAGTTGTGTAGGGGTTGGTGTGAGGTCCATCCTATGTTGAGGTGTGTGAAAGATTGAGTGGTGTGTGTGTGTGTTGTGGAGAGAGTTGTGTAGGGGTTGGTGTGAGGTCCATCCTATGTTGAGGTGTGTGAAGATTGAGGTGGTGTGTGTGTGTGTGTGTGGAGAGAGTTGTGTAGGGTTGGTGTGAGGTCCATCCTATGTTGAGGTGTGTGAAAGATTGAGGTGGTGTGTGTATGTGTGTGTGTGGAGAGAGTTGTGTAGGGGTTGGTGTGAGGTCCATCCTATGTTGAGGTGTGTGAAAGATTGAGGTGGTGTGTGTGTGTGTGTGTGGAGAGAGTTGTGTAGGGGTTGGTGTGAGGTCCATCTATGTTGAGGTGTGTGAAAGATTGAGGTGGTGTGTGTGTGTGTGTGTTGAGAGAGTTGTGTAGGGGTTGGTGTGAGGTCCATCCTATGTTGAGGTGTGTGAAAGATTGAGGTGGTGTGTTGTGTGTGTGGTGGAGAGAGTTGTGTAGGGGTTGGTGTGAGGTCCATCCTATGTTGAGGTGTGTGAAAGATTGAGGTGGTGTGTGTGTGTGTGTGGAGAGAGTTGTGTAGGGGTTGGTGTGAGGTCCATCCTATGTTGAGGTGTGTGAAAGATTGAGGTGGTGTGTGTATGTGTGTGTGTGTGTGGAGAGAGTTGTGTAGGGGTTGGTGTGAGGTCCATCCTATGTTGAGGTGTGTGAAAGATTGAGGTGGTGTGTGTGTGTGTGTGTGGAGAGAGTTGTGTAGGGGTTGGTGTGAGGTCCATCCTATTTGAGGTGTGTGAAAGATTGAGGTGGTGTGTGGTGTGTGTGTGTGGAGAGAGTTGTGTAGGGGTTGGTGTGAGGTCCATCCTATGTTGAGGTGTGTGAAAGATTGAGGTGGTGTGTGTGTGTGTGTGTGTGGAGAGAGTTGTGTAGGGGTTGGTGTGAGGTCCATCCTATGTTGAGGTGTGTGAAAGATTGAGGTGGTGTATGTGTGTGTGTGTGTGGAGAGAGTTGTGTAGGGGTTGGTGTGAGGTCCATCCTATGTTGAGGTGTGTGAAAGATTGAGGTGGTGTGTGTGTGTGTGTGTGGAGAGAGTTGTGTAGGGGTTGGTGTGAGGTCCATCCTATGTTGAGGTGTGTGAAAGATTGAGGTGGTGTGTGTGTGTGTGTGTGTGGAGAGAGTTGTGTAGGGGTTGGTGTGAGGTCCATCCTATGTTGAGGTGTGTGAAAGATTGAGGTGGTGTGTGTGTGTGTGTGTGTGGAGAGAGTTGTGTAGGGGTTGGTGTGAGGTCCATCCTATGTTGAGGTGTGTGAAAGATTGAGGTGGTGTGTGTGTGTGTGTGTGTGGAGAGAGTTGTGTAGGGGTTGGTGAGGTCCATCCTATGTTGAGGTGTGTGAAAGATTGAGGTGTGTGTGTGTGTGGTGTGTGTGTGGAGAGAGTTGTGTAGGGGTTGGTGTGAGGTCCATCCTATGTTGAGGTGTGTGAAAGATTGAGGTGGTGTGTGTATGTGTGTGTGTGTGTGGAGAGAGTTGTGTAGGGGTTGGTGTGAGGTCCATCCTATGTTGAGGTGTGTGAAAGATTGAGGTGGTGTGTGTATGTGTGTGTGTGTGTGTGTGTGTGCATTGTGTGTGTGTGTGTGCATTGTGTGTGTGTACATGTATGTGTGTATGTGTGTGCATGCATGTGCTTGTGTGTGCATGTGTATGTGTGTGTGTGCATGTGTGTGTGTGTGTGTGTGTGTGTGTGTGTGTGCATGTGCATGCAGAAGATGGTGTGCCGGGGAGGTACACAGAGGCTGGGATTTGGTGGATGGTATGTTGAGGGGGGGGGGTAGAAGAGAGCAGTTGGTATTAAAGTCCTTATTATTGTTGTTGTTGCTGTCATTGTTATTAATGTTGCCGTTGCCATTTTTGTTGTTGTTGTTGTTTTCATCATCATTGTTGACATTGTTCTTGTTATTGCTGTTGTTGTCATCTTTGTTATTGTTGTTCTTCTTGTGGTCGTTACTAATCATTTTCATTAATTTTCATTATTAATTTTCATTTGCGTTCACATACTCCCTCCACAACTCTGATATCAAGAAATCCTCTTGCGAGCGTGACCTAGGCATCACTGTCAGCAGTGATTTGCGTTGGACAAAGCATATCTCTAAAATTGTCAGGAAGGCCGAGGGTGTCTTGGCATCACTCAGCAAGACTTTTGTTAGCCGCTCTCCAGCCATCTATTTAAAACTGTATACAGCTATGGTACGACCACACTTGGAATTCGCATCATCAGTTTGGAACCCCTATCTTGCACAGAACATTGACCTCCTGGAATCTGTCCAGAGACGTGCAACCAAACGCATACCCTCCATCAGACACCTACCATATTCTGAGCGCCTTGTTTCCCTGGGCATGGATTCACTGAAGCTCCGGCGTTTGGCGACGGACTTGGTAAACACCCACAAAGTTATCAACCACCTCACCAACAACAACACTGAACACCTTTTTGATCTCCATGTGTCTAACACACGTGGACATGCCTACAAAGTCAGAAAACAATACAGCTCCCATGACTTTCGGAAACATTTTTTCACGCTCAGAGTTGCTGAAGCATGGAATAAACTGCCTGCGTCAGTTGTTGACTGCCATGACACTGCATCTTTTAAGGCCCTCATGCTTTCCGAAATCCGCCGAAACTTCACCTGATTATATATACACTTTAGATGAGTTGTAGTGCACCTGAGCACTGTACACAATTATTATTATTATTATTATTATTATTATCATTGTTCTTACTGTCAGTTGTAGTCAACCGTTGTTGTTGTTGTTGTGGTCATCATTGTTATTTTGTTGCTGTTGTTGTTATCATTGTTACATCCATTTTCTTCTTCCTTACCATTTTTGTCTTTTGGTTTTCTTCTTTTTTTTCCATTTTCTTTTCCTTTCCGACCATTTCCAGCTCAGATCCAATATATTGGAGACAAGCCATTCCACCACATTCTCCGTTCTTTCGGTGGTTGGCCTGTCATCACAGACCAATGGGATGCTGATAAATTTAGTATCGAATCAACTTTGGCAAAACTCTACAAAGAATTTCACATCTCAGTGATTCTCAATTTCAATGTCTCACCTGACGATAAAAATTCCAGTACCAATATTATCCACGTAAGAAATGGTTTCAATTTAATTAACATAACTCATCACAACCATCTTTATCGCTCTTTCCACCTGCACCCAAGTTACCCCCACCCACTCTTGTATAAAGTGAGCAACCATGTATCCCTCCTACAGCAATGAATCTGTTCTTTTCTGCACTCCTTCCCCCATACTTTAACCTTTCATCTTGCATAGAGTTGCCTCCCTCTCTACTGTAACCCCACTCAGCTAAAAGAGATCTTAATTTTGCAAATTACAGAGTGACCTCACTAATGCTGGTGCCATGAAAAAAAAAGGCACCCAATGTACTCTCTAAAGTGGTTAACATTAGTAAAGGTGTCCAGCCATAGAAACCCTGCCAAAGAGATTGGAGCTTGGTGTAGTCTCTTAACCCATCAGATCCTGTCAAACTGTCCAACCCATACAGCATGGAAAACAGATTTTATCAGATGATGTTGATGGTCAAGGCAGCGAGCTGGCAGAAACATTAGCACACTGGGTGAAATGCTTAGCGGTATTTCGTCTGCCGTTACGTTCTGAGTTCAAATTCCACCGAGGCCGACTTTGCCTTTCATCCATTTGAGGTCGATAAATTAAGTACCAGTTATGCACTGGGGTCGATCTAATCGATTTAATTCCTTTGTCTGTCTTTGTATGTCCCCTCTATGTTTAGCCCCTTGTGGGCAATAAAGAAATAAGATGACGTTGATGGTTAAAGTAATGAATACAGTTTAGAGAAAGTACTGAGCTTTCCTCTCTTTCTGGTTCGTCAAATCTTAGACATGCTTACAATTCTTATAAAAGCTGTTTAACTTCACCAACGTAATTTTATTTGTTGAGGTAGGATGGGTGAAAGCTACAACACACTGTTTTATTCCTCTCACACTATGCGTCTCAATAAGTTATTAATTCTTATTGCATGGTGAAATGGAATGCCAGCAGAATCATTAGAGCATTGGGGGTAAAAATCCCTTGCAGTATTTGTCCAGTCTCTTTATGGTCTGAGATCAAATCCTACTGGGATCAACTTTGCATTTGTTTTGCCAGTGTTAGTAAAATATTGTACCGTGCCCACGGTGCCATGACTAGGACTGAACCTGAAACTACATGGTTGCAAAGCAAACTTCTTAACTAGACAGCTCTACCTTCTAAAGTTAACCTTCCATCATTTTTTTATTTATCATTTCTGGATTTTTCTATATCCATCTTCTTCTTCTTTACAGCTTGACCAGGCTCATCTGGGAATGCCAAGCCGAGACTACTACTTGGATCCAAATGATATACAATATGTAGACGCTTATGAAAACTTCATGGTTTCAGTGTCTGAGCTGTTAGGAGCAGACAGAAACTTCTCAGGGAAGGAGCTCAGAGAGGTCATTCAATTTGAAACAGAATTGGCAAATGTAAGAATTCTCTTCCTAATATCTCAATCTTAGAATTAAACATGCTATGAATATTACAGTCCTTAAGACTGTTGTATTCTATCACCAATTTTAAAGAACTTTATCACAATTTTCAATATGCCTAAACCTCTCCATCACAGTTTTAAGCATATTTTATGTATGTCCTAAACATCTTTATCCCAATTTTAAACAGGTATTAAATATATTCATCACAGTCTTAACCATGTCTTAACTGTTTAGCATTTAAACCGGCCATATTCAGCTACAATATTCTATCTGTTTTATGTTAAAACCAACCAGATTTGGAGCCTCACACCTACCCTGCAACATCATTCTAAAAGTAATCAATCTCATCATTGAAATCTTGATGATGTAAGATTCATTTCAAAGCAATGAACAAATAAGCTTATTACATTTGATGCTGTAATCTGAACACTGAAGAGTTAAACCTCTACATCATAATCGTTTGTCCCAAAAGGATGTGGTTTGATTGGATGAAACTGTATTTGCTTTAATGAAGTCCCATAAAAATCAAGTTTGGCTTGAATTAAAACCCCAACAGATCTCTGAAGTTTCTGTACAAATTCTGTCAAGATAAATGTTGATTATGGAGAGCAAAATGATCCTTAATAGTGGAATGAAATTAGAGTCAGGCTCATGTTAAGAAAGTTGTTGAGAGAAGCTGCCCTGCAGCAGTATAAAAGCCTCAAAATTTCAGTTTTATTCCTTGGTTTGTATCTCAAATATCCTCTTCAACAAAGTTTCCACCATTTTCGCGTTTCATTTTTCTTTTTTTTTTCCGCAGATCACAAATTCAATTGAAGATCGAGTTGATATGGAAAGCTTATATACCAAAATATCAATAGCTGAATTGAATCAAATGGCACCAGAGGTATAGTAATATTTTGTTATTTCATACCCAAAAGATATCTTTTTGTGTGTGAGGAGAGTTGTGTGAAGAAGTGCCACTCCCAAACAGTTGAAGGAATCCAGAGTAGAGGTAGACCCAGGAAGACATGGGATGAGGTGGTCAAACATGACCTCAGAGAGTTGGGTTTCACAGAGGCAATGACAAAAGACCAAGACCTCTAGAGATATGCTGTGACTGCAAAGACCCATGGGATGAGGTGGTCAAGCATGACCTTCAAACGTTGGGACTCACAGAGGCAATGACAAAAGACCGAGACCTCTAGAGATATGCTGTGACTACAAAGACCTGGCAAATAAAGTGAGTTCACAGCTGTATCCTACACCAGTTTTGCATAACCAGTTCCAGTCCATTCAAAAGTACCTTGGATCGTAGGGTGACCTGCTGTGCTTGAGGAGACCTATTGAGTCAAGTACATCAACATCAAAATGAAAATCAAATGGAAATTGTAGTTGTGATACCTGAGCCTGTGGCATGTAAAAAGTGCCATCTGAACGTGGCTGATGGCAGCGCACATAAAAAGCACCAACCAATCGTGGCCATTGCTAGCCTCCTCTGGCCCCTGTACCGGTGGCACGTAAAAAGCACCCACTACACACATGGAGTGGTTGACGTTAGGAAGGGCATCAAGCTGTAGAAACACTACCAGGTCAGACTGGAACCTGGTGCAGCCTCCTGGCTTCCCAGACCCCGGTCGAACTGTCCAACTGATGCTAGCATGGAAAATGATGATGATTTCAATGTTTGAAACAAAACACTATCACAGTATTAGCAACATAAATGCTAACACTGTGTTAGCAACAAAAGACTAAATATTAAGAATAGAAAGCTTTCACTGTCCCTCCCAACAGATGTGCATGTGTGTGTGTGTGTGTCTTTTGAGTTCAGTTCTTCTTGAGAGAGTTCAAGCTGATTGCCAACAAAGCAACAAGACTTTTGAATTAACCCTTTAGCATTTAAACCGGTCATATCCGGCCAAAAGTATTCTGCTTGTTTTATGTTCAAACTGGCCAGATCTGGTCTCTCACACCAACCCTACAATATCGTTTTAAAAATTAACAGCTACCTCATCAAAATCTCATAGCCACAAGATAATACCTGATTAGTTCAAGGCAATGTGGATAAAAAAGCATTAATTTTGGCAGAATGATGCAAACACTAAAGGGTTAAGAGAGTGCTTGGTATTTGTAAATATGTGGTCGAGTTAGTGTGTTTGTTGAGTTGTTGATGCACACACAAAGTGTGTGCATCTATTCACATAAGAATCTCACATGGGGAATTTGGGGAATAAATGTGTATATATGAGTGTGTGTGTGTATTGGATGAGTCAGTCTCTTACTTGTGCATCCAGAGACATCAGTCAAATTATGACTCTACTGTGGTATTGAATACTCTTTTTTTGGGGGAGTCAATACAGGACTGATGTGTGTGTGTGTGATATATACATATATATAAATATTTTTAATAATTGTTTATTATTAACAACAAATTGGTCATCTTTGTAACCATAACATTTAGTCTGCTGAAATGAATTGACAGGCCCAAAGGTAGATCTTTTTCCCTCTTATGAAATTTTATTCAAGTCACATAAATGTAAATTCAATGTAAAAATTTGTAATTAAATTATTGAGTATTAATTGAAACAGCTGTAGGAAGCAAAGATGACCAATTTGTTATTAATAATAAACAATTAGGCACAGGAGTGACTGTGTGGTAAGTAGCTTGCTAACCAACCACATGGTTCTGGGTTCAGTCCCACTGTGTGGCATCTTGGGCAAGTGTCTTCTGCTATAGCCTCGGGCCGACCAATGCCTCGTGAGTGGATTTGGTAGACGGAAACTGAAAGAAGCCTGTCGTATATATGTATGTATGTGTATGTATGTGTAAATGTTTGTGTGTCTGTGTTTGTCCCCCTAGCATTGCTTGACAACCGATGCTGGTGTGTTTACGTCCCCGTCACTTAGCAGTTCGGCAAAAGAGATCGATAGAATAAGTACTGGGCTTACAAAGAATAAGTCCCGGGGTTGATTTGCTCGACTAAAGGCGGTGCTCCAGCATGGCCGCAGTCAAATGACTGAAACAAGTAAAAGAGTAAAGAGTAATTACTAACTTCCTAATCTCCATTTTCTTTCCTTCTCTTAAATGGATATAAACTATATGCTTTATATATACCTATTGTTTTAAGAGAATTTCATTCCTCCAAAATAGTTTTTGCTAGGGTGACTCCAACCAATGGTTATGTGTTCTGAGTGCTCGAATAGGTATTCCACTAAAATTCCAATGTGAATGGCAGTTGAAGTCGTGGTTTTGTGACTGCAGTTCCAAAGTGGCTAGAAGTGGTTTCTCCTTGAGTCAGTAGATATAGGTTAAAGTAAAAAGGAGCGGCAAACAAATTGGCAGAACTTGATGAGGACGTGCTTGTCAAGTCTTGCCAATTTGTTTGCCGGTCCTTTTTACTTTAACCTACTCTCACACACACACACACACATATATATATATAGAGAGAGAGAGAGAGACAGACAGACAGACAGACAAACAGAGACAGACAGAGAGAGACTCAGGCATGGTTTTGGATTCAGTACCACCACATAGTCTCAGATTCAGTCCCATTGTGCAGCACCTTGGGCAAGTATCTTCTACTATAGCCCTGGGCCAACCAAAGCTTTGTGAGAGGATCTGGGAAATGGAAACTCTGTGGAAGCTCATCAAATGTGTGTGTGTATGTGAGTGCACGTGTTTGTTTTGTGTTTTTCTTCCACCACCAACTGGTGTTGGTTTGTTTACATCCCTGAACTTAGCAGTTTGACAAAAGAGACCAATAGAATAGGTACTAAGCTTTAAAAATATATCAAGTACTGGGGTCGATTTGTTTGACTGAACCCATGAGGGTGATGCCCCAACATGGCCGCAGTCCAATGACTGAAACAAGATAAAAGATATATATATATATATATACATATATATATGGTAGTTGGTCGGCAGTGGTATGATCCCCACAGGGTGGTGCATTAATAATTGCAGAACAGTTGAACCACAGAGCATAGTGAAGTACTACAGTACCCAGCAGCAAACTACCAGACAGAGGATCGTTATCTGGTACATAAGCACTCAACCAGTTTGCCCCCACCCGCCCACACCCCTCCCCGCCCAATTTTGTCAGATGACATGTTTTGTGCCCACCAGACACTGCTCTGTCAAGTACACAGAGCTTTAGTTAAGTATAAACATTTTTTTTCCTAAAAATATATTTCCAAAATCAGGGTGCGTCTGCCACAATTCAACATCTAGCAAAATCTTTATATATAAAAGAGAGGTTGTGTGCTGTCTGTCTCCTACGATTTAGATTCCTAACTACTCCCACATTTTGCGGTGCAGTTTAACCAAAACCGGGTATCTTATAGTCGTGATTCATATCGAGCCCTTCTGGGTATTAGTGTGCATCTACGATGAGTCTACGATTTAAAAAAAAATTTACCATCAATTTTTCCCATTTTTTAATGCATTTTTGGCATATATAAGGGAAGTAACTCTCTAAAAATTTATTATTAAATCTCAGAACGTAAAAAGCTACAGTAACACCCTCCTTCCTTTGTGGTTAGCCATATTGAGATGGCTATTATACTTTACATCTCTAAAAATGCTTATATAGTTATTTCCCTTACAAATCCGAGCAACTCCGGGCGATACTACTAGTATGGTATAAAACTCTGTGTGTGTGTGTGTGTTTGACAATGGTGGTGGTTATGATGATGATGATGATGATGGTGGTGGTGGTGGCAAAGACGATGATGATGATTAAGGTGGTGATGATGATTATTTTGACATTTTCAGTTTGACTGGCTGAAGTATTTCCGAAGTATCATCTCCCCAGATGTCCAAGAAAGCGAACAACTGGTCACCATAGCACCAAACTATCTCAAAAATATGTCACAACTCCTCAGTAGAACTCATAAAAGGTTTGTAACACCTCAACCATATTATCACATACACAACACTGAACAACCATACTTGCAGGCACGTTTATGGCACATTGTGGCACACTCTTAATTCAACTTTTATTACTCTCTCTCTCTCTCTCTCTCGCTCCTCCTCCTCTTCCCTATATCTCTAACTTTTTGGCTCTCTCTATCTCTCTCTTTATCTTCCTCTCTCTACAACACTGTCTCTCGACATCTCTCTCCACCTCTCTTTATGCTTGCCTCTCTCTTTATCCATTTAAATCTCTCCTCCTCCACCTACGTATGCTTGTCACTGTCTCTCTTCTTTTCTTTCTATCTCTCTCACTTTGTCCCTTTCTTTCTCCTTTCTACCATCACTCTTTCTCTCTCCACCCTCTACACATGTATGTCTCTCTCACACATTCACTTCCTTATCTACATCTCCTGCTCTCTCTCTATTTCTCTATATCTCCCCCCTCCTTCCTGTGTATAAGAATGTGTGTGTGTGTCTATCTATCTATCTATCTTATCCCTATCTGTCTATCTCTGCTTTCTCCTTCCTTGCATCTCTCACTTTCTTTTCTCTTGTCTCTTCTTCCCTATACTGCTCTCTCTCTCTCTCTCTCTCTCTCTCTCTCTGAGCATGTTACTCCTCCCTCTCTTTCTGTGCATGTCACTTCCTCTCCTCCCCTCTCTTTACATATTACTCCATCTCTCTCTGCATGTTACTCCTCCTTCCCACTCCCTTTCACTCTCTCCTCTCTCTCTCTCTCTCACACACTGTGCCTGTTACTCCTTCTCCTCTCTCTCTCTCTCTGCATGTTACACCCTCAATCTCATTGTGCATGTCATTCCCCTTCCCTCTCTCTCCCTCTCTTTCTCTCTCTCTCTGGATATTTCTCTCTCTGCATGTTACTCCCTCCCTCTCCTTCCATCTCCCTCTCTCTCTCTCTCCCTTGCTCTCTCTCCCTCTTGTATGTTCTGATTTGTGTTGTGGTTGTGTATTGGCTGCAGTGCAGTGTGTGCAGTGGCCGTTATGTGATGCAGTGTGATTCAGTGCAGTGCAGTAAGGTGCAGAATGATGTAGAGTGTCATGCGGTGTAACACTCTGGAGTGTAATAAGATGGAGTGTGATGCAGCATGATGAGGTCTTTTGTAAATTACTAAATTAATTCTATTTTCTTCTACCAATTCAGAATTATAGCCAATTACATATTTTGGATAATGACCAAGGAACTATGTCCTCACCTCACACATGAGTACCGACTATTAGATTATCGCTATAGGAAAGTTCTAGAGGTAAGTACCATTGAAGCCTGTCCACATTTCACGTTTCAGTTTTCACATTTCACATCTCACAGCTGCAGGATATGGAATATCAACTAGTGAAATCATCATCATCATCATCGTTTAACATCCGTTTTCCATGCTAGCACGGGTTGGACGGTTCGACCGGGGTCTGGGAAGCCAGGGGCTGCACCAGGCTCCAGTCTGATCTGGCAAAGTTTCTACAGCTGGATGCCCTTCCTAACGCCAACCACTCTGTGAGTGTAGTGGGTGCTTTTTACATGCCACCAGCACAGGTGCCGGGGGGGTCCGGCATCGGCCACTATCGGTTGGTACTTTTAACGTGCCACCGGCACGGAAGCCAGCCAAGGCGGCGCTGGCATCGGCCAAATAAACATATTCATCTCATACCTCCTACCTTTCTTTTTGTGTGTGTGTGTGTCGTTATTATGTTACACTGTCGTATGTCCAAATTTGGCCAAATGCATTTTGTTCAATATTTATTTTTGCTTGCAATAGCCGGTTCTTTCGGTCAAGCTATCGTATATCCAGCTGCTTCAGATGCCAAGATATCAAAAATTGGCAAAGTGTAGTACAATGGTTTTGCTATGGAATGGTGAAACTATTTTTTTCATTTTCTGTAAAAACAATGTTTTGAACTTACAGCACTTTTGCATAACAGCAACAATATATATATATATATATATATATATATATATATATACGGAGTAAACACATAAATGTGAAACAAGGTGGAAAAAAGAGTACTCAAATACCAGTGGTAGAATAATATGGTTTATTTAAAGCAGCAGAAAATTCAACAAAACCTGTTACTCCGAGTTTCACGTTGCCGTTCATCGGACAGTTTTTGCTAGAATAGAATAGAACGGTTCTATTCTAGCAAAAACTGTCCGATGAACGGCAACGTGAAACTCAGAGTAACAGGTTTTGTTGAATTTTCTGCTGCTTTAAATAAAGTATATATATAATATATATATATATATACCGGAGTAAACACATAAATGTGAAACAAGGTGGAAAAAAGAGTACTCAAATACCAGTGGTAGAATAATATGGTTTATTTAAAGCAGCAGAAAATTCAACAAAACCTGTTACTCTGAGTTTCACGTTGCCGTTCATCGGACAGTTTTTGCTAGAATAGAATAGAACGGTTCTATTCTAGCAAAAACTGTCCGATGAACGGCAACGTGAAACTCAGAGTAACAGGTTTTGTTGAATTTTCTGCTGCTTTAAATAAAGTATATATATATATATATATATATATATATATATATATATATATGGTTTCTTTAACAAGTGGTCCAAGTGCACAATAGACCATCAGAGGACACTTTATTGCATTAAGTTTGGACATAATAATCGATAACTTAATGCAAAAAAGTGTCCCCTTGATGATTTGTTGTGGTTGAGCATCTCAATGCACTTGGGACACTTATTGTAGGGCACCAAATAACCATAATGGTGAAACATATGCATGGGAACCCTAATAAAGACTTGTGTCATTCCCTATTTCTCCGACATCTGTTCTGTAGTTCAAAACAAGTAATACTACTCAGTACTTGGAAGTTACTTAAGAAATATACTGAAAGCAGACTGGATTATGATAATCTATGTGAAGCTCTAAACACAATAGTAGCAGTGGTACATCGTTTTGTACACACAATTTCTACAATATATATAAGGGACTGAGACCTTTGGTGATTTGCTGTGCTTAAGACACATCAAGCCGAGTTAAATCATAGTCATGGTCAGTGACACGTAAAAGGTACCAGTGCTGGTGACACATGAAAGGCACCCACTACATTCTTGGAATGGTTGGCATTAGGAAGGGCATCCAGCCGTAGAAACCAAGCCAAATTAGACTTGGGGCCTTGTACAGCTGACTTACCAGTTCCAGTCAAACCATGTAACTCATGCCAGTATGGGAAACAGAGTTTAAATGATGATGGTGATTTATATATAGAAGTATTATTGCCGTTATTATTAGTATTGATAAGGTGATAATAAGGTGGCTAGCAAGTTCACACTGTTCCAGGCACAGTATCAGGTAAATTTAGATTCAATAGGGTATATAATGCCACTTGCTAAAATCAGAGCCAATGCTCCAAAAACCACCATAAACTCACAATATAGATACCAACAAGCAATGCAATGAACATATGAGAAATAGGCTTACCTTTGCATTGAATACATCAGTAAGTAGTGTATATTGCAATATCAATTGATTTCATGCTTTGCATGGCAAACATACTCTGTGATCTTCAGTTGAAAATAACATCTTAACATCTACTAAAATATCCACTACATTAGCTCGGTGGCGAGCTGGCAGAAATGTTAGCACACCAGGCGAAATGCGTAGCCATATTTCGTCTGGCGTTAAGTTCTGAGTTCAAATTCCGCCGAGGTTGACTTTGCCTTTCATCCTTTCGGTGTCGATAAATCAAGTACCAGTTACGCACTGGGGTCGATGTAATCGACTTAATCCATTTGTCTATCCTTGTTTGTCCTATCTGTGTTTAGCCCCTTCTGGGTAGTAAAATATATATATATATATATATATATATATATATATATATATATATATATATACACATACACACACGTAACTTCTTTATCTGATATATATATCACCACCATCTTATCATCTTCATTTAATGTGTTTAATGTCCATCTTCCATGCTGACATGGGTTGGACACCCTGACAGGATCCAATGTACCCCTTATAGATTTGATGTGTTAAAACACACCAGTATCAGAGAGAGAGAAACAAAAAATTCATCCTAACAACATGGCAAACTCATAAGAGATGTTGTCACAGGACAAATACCACAGTAACTGGCCTATTGACAGTGTGTATAAATCAAATATGATTATATAGATGAATATTTTAATTTAAATTTGCCTCAGTTGCAGATACTGAATTTTTAATCAGCCAGGCAGCTATTTGCAACATCAGTGAATGTTTTATTCACTTTTTCTTGTATCACAGATGACAAATTCCCATCGGAGCAAGTAGATGGCTAATGAAAAGACACTGGAAGGCTGAAATACATCTGGTGCTCTCACTGGCCACTGCTGGAATGAATTTTCATCTGCCTTCCATATTTATCATGTTTTTAACACAGCAAGTCCATAAGAGATGTTATCTTTGGACAAATACTGCAGTAATAGACCTATCAACCATGTACATTCATTAAGTATGATACTTCGATGACTATTTTAATTTAATATTGTCTCAAATTGCATATACCATATATATATATATATATATATATATATATATATATATATATATATACACACACACATTTTTTTTATAAGCCTTGTACTTATTTTATCAGTCTCTTTTACCAAACCACTGAAAAAGGGATGTAAACACACCAACACCAGTTGTCAAGCAGTGGTGGGCAACAAACAGACACACACATACACACAATGGGCTTCTTTCAGTTTCCATCAACCAAATATTCTTGGCTGGCCCGAGACCATAGTAGAAGATACTTCCAAGGTGCAATACAGTGGAATTTAACATGAAACCATGTGGTTAGAAAGCAAACTGCTTACCATATAGCCATATTATCACCACCATCACCATCATCATCATCATTATCTAATGCTCGTTTTCCATGCTGGCATGGGTTGGATGGTTAGACAGAAAACTGCTCCAGGCTTCACTGTCTGTTTTGGCATCGGTTTTATGGCTTGATGCTCTTCCTTGTGCCAATGTGTGCGTGTGATGAGCTTCCACATAGTTTCTGCCTATGAACTTAATTCACAAGTCATTGTTTGGCCTGAGGATTATAATAAAAGACACTTCTCCACAACTTCAACCACTGCCATCATCCCTATTAACCACTAAGTTATGGGGATGTAAACAAACCAACACGAATTGCCAAGCAGGGTTGTAAAACTAACTTCTTAACCATACAGCCGTACCTGCCTCTGTGACATTTTTTTTACTCTCTCTCTCTCTCTCTTTAATTCTCTTGTTCATTTATTGCTGCTTTTCTCTCTCTCTTCACCCCAACACGCCTCCTTCCCTGTGACAAATTCCACCACCACCACCACCACATCTCCATCTAACAGGGCATCAGGAAGGAGAAAACCCTGTGGGAAAGCTGTGTTAGCTTTATAAACACGGAAATTGGTCATGCTGTTGGAGCCCTTTTTGTTAGTGAACATTTCAAGAAAGAAAATAAAGACATTGTGAGTAGTTTTTTCCATTTTTTCATATGATAAATATGTGTGTGTATGTGTATGTATATATATATATAGTTAATCCAAACAAGAAAGCACAAAAAAACACAACAACGCAAGGACGTGGAACAAATATAGTATTATTGGACGCTCAGGAAGGAAGGAAAGAAGGAGGCTTTAACGTTTCGAGCAGAGCTCTTCGTCGGAAACATAGGAAAAGGAAAGATCCAGAGAAGGGAAGACGGAGGAAAAAAAATCGCCAACGGTACACACACACACACGTGTGTGTGTGTGTGTGTGTATAATACAAAACCACATAAATCCAAATCCAAAATCAAAATACAAACATGAGCACAGAAAGAAAAAAAAAGAGAGGAAGAAACAAAAGCCATTAATTCAACCAAATGCCTCAACTGGTCACACATAAGGTTCAACGGAGCCTACTGAAGCAAGCCAGCACACTTGGCTGCTTTACTATGGGTGATGGCAAGGCTGAGGTGTTGGAACAGCCAAGCAGTTCATAGGTGTCACCTGACACCATCATAATAAGGCCAGCTGTCAGCGATGACAAAAACTTGGCTGTTAATGACCCAGATGTTAAATCTATTTCTCACCATGTAACAATATACATGTACAGGTGGTGGCTGTGGTGGCTGTGGTGGCTGTGGTGGCTGTGGTGGCTGTGGTGGCTGTGTTTATGATCACTGTTTTCGTTGTGCTGTTTCTTATTTCTTTATTGCCCCGCAAGGAGCTAAACATACAGGAGACAAACAAGGACAGACAAAGGGTTTAAGTCAATTACATCGACCCCAGTGCATAACTGGTACTTAATAAAGGCGGCGAGCTGGCAGAAACGTTAGCGCACCGGGCAAAATGCTTAGCGGTATTTCGTCTGTCATTACGTTGTGAGTTCAAATTCCGCAGAGGTCGACTTTGCCTTTCATCCTTTCGGGGTCGATAAATTAAGTACCAAATACGCACTGGGGTCAATGTAATCGACTTAATCCGTTTGTCTGTCCTTGCTTGTCCCCTCTATGTTTAGCCCCTTGTGGGCAGTAAAGAAATAAATAAACATGTACAGGTTGTGGCTGTGATTATGATCACTGTTTTTGTTGTTGTGCTGTTTCTTATTTCTTTATTGCCCGCAAGGGGCTAAACATAGAGGGGACAGGGAGATTCAGTGTGACACAGAATGTGACAGGGCTGGCCGTTTGAAATACAGGTACCGCTCATTTTTGCCAAGTAGACTGGAGCAATGTGAAATAAAGTGTCTTGCTCAAGGACACAATGTCCCACAAGGAACTGAACTCATGACTTTACAATCATGAGTCAAACACCCAAACCACTGCACCACATGCCTACACATTCACACACACACACATCTATATAACACACACATACACATATTGGGTTTCTTTTTGCTTCTGTCAACTAAATCCACTCACAAAATTTTGGTCAGGTCAGAGCTATAATACAAGAAACCCGTCCAAGGTCCCAAGCAGTGGGGCTGAACCTAAACCATGCATATACAGGGTCAGGCAAAATGATCTGACACATTTGTAGGTTAAATAAAAGGTAAATGAAGTAAAGAAACAAAAAAGTGTTTTTATTTTTGAAAAGTACATATAATGCCATTTTGTTTCATTATGTTTTAAAAATTAAATCAGTCAAATGGGATCCATTATTGTCCACACACTGTCGAAGGCATTCACGAAAGTTGTCAATAACTCAGCGGGTCATTTCATGCGATTTTTTTCTCTGGGGATACCTCAAGTCAAAGGTATACATTAATCGCCCTCGATCTATTGAACAACTTAAAGATGCAATTCGTCAAGAAATTACTGCCATTCCACAAGAAATGACCCGCCGAGTTATTGACAACTTTCGTGAACGCCTTCGACAGTGTGTGGACAATAATGGATCCCATTTGACTGATTTAATTTTTAAAACATAATGAAACAAAATGGCATTATATGTACTTTTCAAAAATAAAAACACTTTTTTGTTTCTTTACTTCATTTGCCTTTTATTCAACCTACAAATGTGTCAGATCATTTTGCCTGACCCTGTATAATTAACAATCTGTTGATCTGTTGTATTCCTTTCCATAGGCTCTGGAGATGATACAAAATATTCGAAATGCCTTCAACAAACTCCTTGACGACAACACGTGGATGGATGAAGAAACTAGAAAATTTGCAAAGGAAAAGGTGAGTTCATGTTATGGCAGTCCCTGCCCCCCACCTCAGAAACACTCGATGTAAGGGTGAGGCTGTTCTATTGGTGATATTAGGGGTGGTGTTATTGCTGTTGTTATTGTCAGGGGTGTCTTTGGTAATAAGGTGCATCAAAGTGGGACCTATTGAACAGAGTTTGGTTTGACAATGAAACTGGAAATCCTGGATATTGGAACAGTAATGTTCCCATTATGGACTATATTTGATAAGCAGAAAAACCAAGGAGAGGTGGGCGGCAAAGATTGTCCATAAAGGAAAATATCAAAACTCTTTGACTCTTGTCTCTTTTTGATTGTTTATTTTTTCTGCTTATCTTTTATATATATATTCTTTCATTCTTTTACTTGCTTCAATCATTTGACTGTGGCCATGCTGGAGCACCACCTTTTAGTCGAGCAAATCGAGCCCAGGACTTATTCATTGTAAGCCTAGTACTTATTCTATCGGTTGCTTTTTGCCGAACCGCTAAGTTACAGGGACATAAACACACCAGCTTCAGACAAACACAGACACACAAACATACACACACACACATATATATATGATGAGCTTCTTTCAGTTTCCGTCTACCATATCCACTCACAAGGCTTTGGTTGGCCCGAGGCTATAGTAGAAGACACTTGCCCAAGGTGCCACGCAGTGGGACTGAACCTGGAATCATGTAGTTGGTAAGCAAGCTACTTACCACACAACCACATATACACACACACATAAATATAAAACCATAAAATCAGGAGGTATTTATTTAACCATGTGACTTCCATAGGCTAACAGTCGTTTCCAACTTTCTTCTTATAGTATTGATTTCAGTGTGGAAGAAATCATATGAAAGCATAGTGGTTATGGTGTTGCTAGGTAGCGATTTCAGTTCCGAGCCTGAGTGGCACATTGTGTTGTTGAGCAAAATAATTTTACATTGCTCTGCAATCATTTCAACATCTGACATGTCAAACATTCTGTTATATGTCCTGTTTTTTTTTTCTTCCTAGGCAAATGCCATGATTGGAATGATTGGATATCCAGAATTTATATTAAAAAAGTCAAAGTTGGACAAATTCTATGAAATGGTGAGATTTCTACATTTGCAAAAGACAAATACATTTTGGTTTAGTATTGCATGTAATAATGCATGTGTGTATGTATATGTGTATACATATATATATATACATATATACATATATATATATATGTGGAGGCGCAATAGCCTAGTGGTTAGGGCAGCGAACTCGCGGTCGTAGGATCGCGGTTTCGATTCCCAGACCGGGCGTGGTGAGTGTTTATTGAGTGAAAACACCTAAAAGCTCCACGAGGCTCCGGCAGGGGGTGGTGATCCCTGCTGTACTCTTTCGCCGCAACTTTCTCTCACTCTTTCTTCTGTTGGCCTGCTCGCTTAGCCAGCAGGGTGGCGTCATTCGAAGGCTAAAACAATGCGAACGCATTGTGACCAGCGATGTGTAACAACATCTGATGGTCTGGTCGGTCACATGATCACGTGATATATATATATATATAAATTAATAAAAACAGTTGTTTGCAACATTATACCGTAAAGGAAAATTATAGTCATCAATTAACCTTGACTAAGGGTGTGAATAACACCCACATTGCTAGAAATAGGAGCTAAAATGCTGCAATGCTATTACAAAGCACATAACATGTACTCTGAGAGAAGCTGCAGTCGCCCTGGACACCAAACCAAGAATTCCTCAGATTGACCGATCAGTCTCAGCTATTGCCATAGCTGTCTTCAGTAAGGCCAGCTCACCTATCAGAGTATATATATTCACCATAAAAATCTACGGATGATTTAGCAGATTGCTAATGTAGAAACAAATGAATATATACATACATATATCATCATCATCATCCTTTAACATCTGTTGTCCATGATGGTACGGGTTGGATGGTTTGATTGGGCTGGCATGCTGGAAGGCTGTGCCAGGATCCAGTCTGATTTGGCATGGTTTTCTATGGCTGGATGCCCTTCCTGATGCCAACCACTCTGAGAGTGTACTGGGTGCTTTTATGTGCCACCAGCAGAGGTGCCATTTGTGTGGCACTGGTATCTGCCATGACTTCTCAAGCATAACATAATGCCAAAGGTCTTGGTCATTGCCTCCATGAAGCCCAACACTTGAAGGGAGCTTGACCAATTTGCCCCCATGAGGAATATATATATATATCCACAACTACGAAACTCTATAAAATGATTAAATTCCCCACAAAGGAATTAATTTGATTTGAAAACC
The DNA here is from genome assembly GCF_006345805.1 of Octopus sinensis. Classification (NCBI taxonomy): domain Eukaryota; kingdom Metazoa; phylum Mollusca; class Cephalopoda; order Octopoda; family Octopodidae; genus Octopus; species Octopus sinensis. The sequence continues at coordinate 12,794,289 of NC_043022.1, forward strand.
CCACTAGAATGGGAGAAAGCGCTAATAATCTGAATGATATGATATATATATGTAAAAAATGTAATATATAAATAAATATCTATAAATATGAACCATCCGATCTTCTGATTACCTCATTTCTACTAATATATATATATATATATATATATATAGAGAGAGAGAGAGAGAGATGAACAATGGTCATTACACTACATATAAATATATGGAAATTAAATAAATGACAAAAGAACAGGAAATTACATCATGAACTTGATTAGCTTTACAGCTGTTTCTGGTATAGGATGTAGTGACAGAAAGAGAGAGAGAGAGTAGAAGAGAGACAGTCAGATACAACATAAATTCTTAACATACTGCAATTATCTCCCCTTTAAGAGAAAAGTAAAGAGTATGCAAATACCTTTTGACAATTGTGACCAACTCTGAATCACAAGGGGAGATAATCTCAAGACCCAAGAACTCTCAAGAAGTGACATGCCATTAAAGAAAAGAGAACAGCTGTATTAAAAAGGTGACCCCTTGGACTAAAATTCCACTGGTTATCTCTTGGACTAATATTTATTAGTAACCACTCAAATTAAAATTTTGCAGTCATCACCTTCAACTAAAATTTTATTGGTGACCCCTTGAACTAATATTTTATTGGCAATCCCCATAAACTAATATTTATTTGTGGCCCTTTAAACTATTATTTTATTAGTGACCCCCTTGAACTGATCTTTTATTCTTCAGCTGGAAGTGGACCCTGACAGCTACTTTCGCAGTGTCCACCAGATCAAAAGATACAAGTCTCACAACCAAATCAAAGAATTGCGGGAACCAGTTGACAGAGAGAAGTATGGCATTAATTTGTTTTATGGAGATGGTGGTGATACCAGTTATATACAATGTCACATATGAACACATGTGTGTGGTGTGTGTGTGTGTGTGTTATACTTCCACACACATTCTTTTGTTTGTTTATTTCTTTCTCACCACTTTTCCTCTTCCACTATTTTTCTCCCATTTTTCTCCCATTTTCCCTCTTTTTTCACCATTTTCTTTCATTTTTCATCATGAAAGACAAAACACCCAAAACATCAAAACTCTGTCCCTTTCCTTTCAAATGGTAAAACTAATACAACCTTTGTCAAAACTCATCCCTCTTGTTTTGCCTTTTTTTTCACTCATTACCTTACGTAATATATATATCTATTTCTGTATTGCCCACAAGGGGCTAAACATAAGAGGGGACAAACAAGGACAGACAAAGGGATAAGTCATTTACATCGACCCCAATGTGTAACTGCTACTTAATTTATCAACCCCGAAAGGATGAAAGGCAAAGTCGACCTCGGCAGAATTTGAACTCAGAACGTAACAACAGACGAAATATGGCTACGCATTTCGCCCAGCATGCTAACGTTTCTGCCAGCTTGCCGCCTATGTAATATATATATCATCATCATTTAACATCCACTGGTATGGGTTGGATGGTTTGACCAGGGCTGGTAAGCTGAGGGGCTGCACCAGACTCCAGTCTGATTTGGCATGGGTTCTACAGCCGGATACCCTTCCTAATGCCAACCACTTTGAGAGTGTAATGAGTGCTCTTACATACCACCAGTATCTGCCATGACTACAATTTCACTTGGCTTGGGTCTTCTACTCAAGCACCACATATTGCCAAAGGTCTCAATCATTTGTAATTGCCTCTGCAAGGCCTAACACTCAGAAAATGTTTATTCCCTGCCACTAGCACGGATGCTAATTACACAACACCGGCATCATGACCTCACATATTCAGTGTATGTGTTTTGTTTGTTCACTGATTCATTGCAGTTTAGTGCCTGGGGGATGAATCTCTCGTTACACTGGGTGTTAAAACACCTGATAGTCTAACACCCAGTATAATGAGGGTGTCGTCCTCCAGATGCTACACCACAATAAATCACCAAACAAAACACCCACATTGAGTATGTGTAACTGATAACATATATTTATGCAAAAAAAAAAAGCTATGTTAAGAATATTATTCAACAACTACCATAGTTGAATGATAAATAAAAGTGGTAATAATAAGTCAAACCAGACAGTGATATTTTGAAATTATTGAGACATCTATGTTTCAGGTGTGTATAATATCTAATAGGAAAAGCGTCTGGAAGGTCTTGCATAACTGATGCATTTCCTCTTATATATAACTAGCAGTATCGCCCGGCGTTGCTCGGGTTTGTTTCGACCCGCTGGAATTGTAATTTTGAAAAGTAAAAATTTTGTGAACATTTTTCTGGTCGAAATACACCGAAAAGTGGCGACACAGCAGTGAAAAAATCGTAAAAAATCGGGATTTTCATAGAAAAAAGCATCTTTTTGATGTAAATAATTTTTGGTGTTAACATGGTCCGATTTGAATTTTATGTTCTACGGAAGGAAGAGCAACCCTTCTTCTACCATACTCTCAATTTTGGTCAACTTGCGCCGCAGGGTCTCGGAGGAGATAGTGTTAGTTGAAGGTTACCATTCTAGGTGCCTGAGTAACAACCTCGCGGAATTACAGATAAATGAATTAATTACTATTTTACAGAATAAAATTAAATAATTCTTGAAAATTAATTAATATTAATATTTTTTGAACAAAGTAAATAATTTTTAAAACTTAAATAATAATTTTTTTTACACAAACGCGAACGGGGAAAAGGGGGTGGCGAATTCGATTTACATACCTAAATTTTTTCTTTTTCATGACATTGTAGCAAAATAGTAGTGAATAATATAAATACCAGCAGTACATTTTTTTATCTGGGGTATTTTTTTCAACCTCGTCACATATTTGCCCCTTTCAATTTAAACAAAGTCTTAATTAAGCAATTACGGCAGCTTAGCAATGGTTTCAATACAGGCGCGACATGTGTATCTCAATTGTTCAAAACCCTTCGAATTTTTTCGCACGTGATGATATCATAGTGAAAACTTTCAATTACGCGCGCTTAGAAGTACGCTCGCAAATTAATACTACCAAAATTTTGAAGTTCGCGCTCCGCTTGTGTGTGTGTGTGTGCGTGCTTTAGGTGTACGTAGGTATGTGTTTTTGTGTGTGTGTGTCACTGAAGCCATACATACATATATACATACATAACCTCTCTCTCTCTTTTCTCTCTCAGTCACTCACTACAAAAAGTGAATAAAAAAAGTTCAGTTATTTCTGTCTTTCACTCTGTCTGTCTCTTTACACACACTAACAAAAGCACTTCACTTACACACCACACTTTCTGTGTCGCACAACCCATCAAACACACACACACACATACACACACTCACGCACGCACACATGTACATCAATGCTTTCGGAGTGAAATGTTAAAATATTGAGTTTTCTCGAATTTTGTCTTAATTGGGGGTGAAATTGAAAGAAATATATTATGGCATGACCGAATGGAGTACTTTGAAAAATCTTAGGTAAACTCTAATTGAAGAAATTGTGTGAGGAGTAAATCGTTATGTATTTATTTGTTTCTGTTTGCTGTGTTTTTTTATTTTTTGAGTAGTGGTTTAAATACTTTCAGTTTAGTCTTCCTCAAATCACTCTGTCGCTATTTACTTTCATTTTATTCGTTGCACACCGTGTGTGTGTGTGTGCGTGCGGTGTAAACCACATTAAGAAAAGCATTTGACATACACACCAGAATGTGAGTTTTCTGTAAATTTTGCTTAATTGGAGTTTAAATTTTAAAAACTGGACCTGGCATGACCCGATGCATTCTACTCTTAAAAATGCTAGGTAAATTGTAATTGAAGAAATCCTATATTGTAGATTTCTATAAGTTACAAAGGGAGGCAGATAAAATCTGCCTTTTATAATAAGAGATACACAGACATGAAATATACATATTAAATAATTTCAAAATATTACTATTTGGTTTAACTTCATTATTACAACTTAGACATGTTGATGTCCGTACAAACTAACCAGTCCAGACTCTACTTACACAGATACACCAACAAGCATTTGGAGTAGTTTGTTATATTTGACTCAATAAGTACTAGGCTCACAAAAGAATAAGTCCCGGGGTCGAGTTGCTCGATTAAAGGCGGTGCTCCAGCATGGCTGCAGTCAAATGACTGAAACAAGTAAAAGAGTAAAAGAGTACAATGCCTAGCTTATAATCATAGCACAAAACACACACACACACACAAAGAGGTAAATTCTTCCATAATCAAATCTTTTGGGAGCAGTTCAATCACTTCCCTCTCTAATAAATGCCTGACAGACCAGCATGAACATCACAACATTCATCTGCCATTCTTGTCAATACATACCTTGTTCTTATTCACACTTCAGATGGTTGCAAGACCCAGCTGTTATTAATGCTTATTACAACCCAAATACTAATGATATTGGTAAGTATGTTTATTTCTCTAATATTCTATTTCATAACTCCACTCCTTTTGTGTCTGTATGTACACACACACACACTTGTTTAGTGTTGCTTGTTGTAAGAGAACTGAATACCATAGTAGAGATTAAAACTATATTTTATTTTGGAATTCATTTGGGGGAGAAATATGCTTGAAAACTAGAAAATGGAAATTTCTCTCTTTGAGGGAAAAAGAAAGTGTTTCCTGTCTTGATTCAGGATGCTAGCTGTAGCTAAACTACATGTCCTAAAATGTGTCAACTTGACCATGCAACCAATTGCACTGTCAAGCCCTTAAATTTACGACTAACCTCTCAATTAACATCACCTATCCTATGATATTCGACCTTGACAAATTACAGTAAATATCCCAAAATATGTAGCCTTGATCTTGACTTGACCTATTAAACAATCTTAAGATTCTTTCTCCAGTGCAATTCTTTAACTTGGAAATTTGTTTTTATTTTCAGTTTTTCCTGCCGGAATACTACAGCCTGTCTTTTACAGTAACTCCTATCCAAAGTAAGTAATGCTTAGATATTGAAAATATAGCAACATTCTGGTTTATCACTCAGGAACACCATCCCACATGAAAAATAAAAAAAAATAAAATTTATTATTGCAATTAGCATCTAAATGCTACTTAATTAAATGACAGGGAAAAGAAAACATCAGCATGCTAACTAATATTGTGTTTTTCCCTCCTCTCTTCTCTCTCAATTGCTGAATAGTCGATGAAGAAAAAGAAAAAAGAAAAATACATTCCATGAATATCTGTAATTATTTTCCAATAATAAGAAATGTCTTGCTTCATAAAATATTTAATTTACTTTAATTTAGGTACTTTGGATTATACCATGCTGATGATTTCTAATAAGAATGAAATAGTGTTATACATGATTACCCGAGACTAGAGATTTTTAACATCTTTGTAAAGAGGAAGGAAAAAGAAAATTAAACATGTATATTCTTTGTAGCTGCTTTCTTGGTCTTTGATTTAAAATTGAAATATCTAATTCCACCAGCATCTATCTAGAAACGATTATCTCCCTTACAATAACTAGCCACCAGGGCGCACCATATGCTTTTAACATTTTATTAACTGTGTTAACACTATTAACTTTATGATTATTTTGATAGTAAAGCAGGAATTAAACATAATCATGAATTAATTAAAATTATACCTTTAATGAAGAGAACATTCATTATTTGCTTATTCATTTTTACGTCTGTTTTTCCTTGCCAGCATGAGTTAGATGAGTATATTATTGAGGCATGGTTTTTACAGCTAGACACAATTCATGTTTCTAAACTACCTGTCTTTCAAGGAAAAGTTCTCTTACTTTACATATTTTTGAAGGAGTAAAACTTTTCAACAATTTGTCAACATAGGTGTAGGAGTGGCTGTGTGGTATGTAGCTTGCTTACAAACTACATGGTTCTGGGTTCAGTCCCACTGCATGGCACCTTGGGCAAGTGTCTTCTACTATAGGCTCGGGCCGACCAAAGCCTTGTGAGTGGATTTGGTAAACAGAAACTGAAAGCCCGTCATATATATGTATATATGTATTTGTATATGTATGTATATATATATATATATATACATATGTATGTGTATATGTGTTTGTCCCCCAACAACGCTTGACAACTGATGGTGGTGTGTTTATGTCCCCCGTAACTTAGCGGTTCAGCAAATGAGACGGATAGAATAAGTACTAGGCTTACAAGGAATAAGTCCTGGGGTTGATTTGCTCGACTAAAGGCGGTGCTCCAGCATAGCCACTGTCAAATGACTGAAACAAGTAAAATATATATATATACATATATACACACACAGATAAATAAATAAATGGTGATAGGCTTTCGAGGTTTTTGCCTGCCAAATCCACTTACAAGGCTCTGCTCAACCCAAAGCTAGACAGAAGATAATTGGCCAAGGTGCCGTGCAGCGAGACTGAACCTGAAACCCTGAAGTTGGGAAGTAAACTTCCAAAACCTCCCGGCCATGCCTGAGCCTATCATTATAATGATTAATTTTGGTGAAGAAAGGCAAATGAGATAATCCTGGCATTTGTATTAGTTTACATTAACAATAGAATGTAATGAGAAGTGAGTTGTTCTGATGATTTTGTTTCTCTAAAATTCCTCTCTTCCTCTGGCCCCCCTTACATACTGTTGTACTCCCTGATAACAAACCAATTTCATCTTGTAGGTCTCTGAATTACGGTGGAATCGGTATCGTAATTGGGCATGAAATTACGCATGGCTTTGATAACAGAGGTAAGTAGAAGAATTGCTGTGGAATTATCTGATTTACAACTTTAGTTGATATATTACACACACATACATACCTACATATGTATACATTCTTGTACAGTTAGTTAGCAATTCTTCCACCATTGCTCTCTCTCTCTCTCTCTCTTTCTCTCCATGTAAATATATAATTATCATCATTATAATCTAATGTCTGTTTTCCATGCTCACATAGATTGGATGGGTCCTCATGATCAGAGTCACTTCCCACTGAGAGGCTCTGAAACAAGTCTAAATAGACCTCACATCCTGATACTTGGTGTGAGAAGAAAAAGAGGGGAGTGAGATTACCCTTAAGGTCACAAATCTTTTTTCTAATTTTAAATACAACCTTCTAAAAGCTGGATATACTAAATAAGCACAACCCCGGTGATTTCACCAGGAAGTCACTCTTGTACCGTGATGACTTCCACTGGTACAAAAAGGCAAGTGTGTTGTTATTCAGTGTCTTCATGGGGAGTTTACAATGGGGCTGTAGTTGCAGCCCCCTCACTGTATTATTTATCCTGGATGCTCATAAGAAGTTGATATTCCCTCTATAGCTCAGCACTGTACACTGATAATGGCCTGGCAACTTCAAATGACATAAAGGCTATGACTAGTCTTTGGATAAATTGGGAAAGAAATTGATAGGAATCTTCTGGGACTTTGGTTAAAACACAAACATCACACCAGTTTATCAAAAGCTAACTTCTTATACATTACTCTTGACCTTAAGAGAGGCATGTGTACTATCCCTAAAGAAAGTCTGATGAGGAGACTGAATACATTCATAGGGATTCTAACCACCTTCAGCTTTAATTTGTAATTTAGTAGTTGGTATTAGTAGAAGATTCTCTAATCTATCCTTGGATAAAAACATGTTTGTTTGAAAATAGGTGAGGGTTAGTGACAGGAAGAGTATCTGGGCATAAAAATTTTGCATCAACAAATGTTGCCTGACCCAAAGAAGCATGAAAAATTTGACATTAACATTAGAGAGAGGTGGGGAGGACAAACAGACAGACATAGGTGTGACTGTGTAGTGCCTAACCATGTGGTTTGGGATTCAGTCTCACAGCTTGGCACCTTAGGCAAGCATCTTGTACCATAGCCCAACGCCAACCAAATCCCTGTGAGTGGATTTGGAAGATGAAAACTGAAAGAACCCCATCTTGTATGTGTGTGTGTGGCGGGGGGGTACCTTTGTCTAGACATCACATGACAGTTGTAAACAAGCAGCACCGTCAGTCAAGCAGAGTTCTCCATTTCCAGTATTCCACAAAAACATGTCCAACCATGAATAAATATTTCCTTGCTTGGAAACGAAGGTTGGCAACAGAGAGGGCATCCAGCCATAGAAAATTTGCCTCAACAAATTTTGTCTGATTCATGCAAGGATGGACAAGTGGACATTAAATGTTTGTGTATGTAAGTATAAATGTCTCTTATTATGTCGACTTACATATATAAACAACTTAAACCAATACTTTTTAGTAGAATACATGTTTATTAAATTTTTACAAGGTAAAAGTTGACAGTGACTTTAGACTTTCTGTTTACTCACCTTAATCAGACTGATGAAAGTGACTAATTCATATATACTTATTTACGGTTCTTATCATATGTATATGCTTTTAGGGTCCCCTACTCTATACACACAGAGACATTAAAATAATGTAAATAACTCGCCCAGTTACAGAGTTATGATGGTTCAATGATGGAACAACATTGGTGCTAGAATTGAGTGATGCTGGTTTAAGGATGGAACAACACTAGGGCAATAATTGAGTGGCTGGATGCCCTTCCAGATACAGAAACTCCACCTCAACAAATTCCATCTGACCCATGCAAGCATGAAAAAATAGACGTTAAACCAATGATGTGACAGACAGACAGAGCGATAGATAGATAGATAGGATATTTAATTGGTGTCTGTCTAAAGAAAGCATATCCAATATCATAGTGTAGATTAATAATATTCATATTATGGACTAGTCAGAGCCTTGCTTCTCTTGGCAGACTAGCAACAGACTGACTTAACCAAAGTATAAATATTACAAGAACACACACACATTTTCAGTCCAAATGAGTTTTCTACCTAAGATTTACATGTTATTATTTACAGCTTTATTTACTGCAAGTTCCACATTGAACGATGGAGGATGGACGGACAGACAGACAGACTGATAGATGTGACAATAATAAAACCTTTTTCCATATTCCGAATATTTGTTACAATTTATCAATTGTTGATTTGATCAGATGTATTTTGATGAGATATTTTCTTGGTTGATAACAAGTCACTGCTTCTACCCACACATTCACTACAGTTGTGAACAAGAAATCTTAGAGATGAGAGTTAGAGAATTTTATGCGTAAGAACCAAAAATAGTGTTATGGTGAACTTTTGACTCCTGAACACAGACTAATAAATGGGGAATATAAACTGAGAAAGACTGGAAGAATGCGAAAAGTGTCTGAGATGGGAAAAATATTTCCAAATTATAAACAAACAACTCAGCATTTACATATGTGTATATGTACATGTGTAAGAGAGTGTGTTTACAGAGGTGTGTGTATGTGTGAATACGTGTGTTGAAAATATAAACATGTTGAAAAGTCTGTGGGCTGAACTAGAAAGTTCTCATGTGGAAGGGTAGAGTAAGAGAAATTGTATAGCATTCTGGGAGAGAGAACTTTGGAACAGATACAGCATCCAGCTAGAGTGCTGAGAGGTGAAGAAGACAGATAGGGAAAGACAGGGAATGGAGATGTTGATGCCAGCAAGCTGTCAGACCAAATGTAACATTGTAAAGTTCAGTAGAACCTATAGGAGTGTGTAAATCACATTTAATAAGGAACAAATGAGTTTACACAAACAGAATGTTTTATGAAGACAGCAGAAGAATTTCTCAAGTGAAAACTTGCGGAGTAAATAATTTTAAAATTGTTGATTAGTAAATGTGGGTGTTTTGAAGGTAAATTACCTACAGACTGGCAACAAACCAGTTCAACCATTGACTACAAAACTACATCAATGTAACAAATTGTATAATACCAAACTAAACAATAGAAGCTGTACATGTAAACACCTGCTGCTCTGAGATGTTTTATCATCATCATCATCATCTTAACATCTACTTTTTCATGCTTGCATGGGTCAGATGGAATTTGTTGAATCAAATTTTCTATGGCTGGATGCCCTACCTGTAGCCAACCCTATAATACCAAACTAAACAATAGAAGCTGTACATGTAAACACCTGCTGCTCTAAGATGTTTTATCATCATCATCATCATCTTAACATCTACTTTTTCATGCTTGCATGGGTCAGATGGAATTTGTTGAATCAAATTTTCTATGGCTGGATGCCCTACCTGTAGCCAACCCTATAATACCAAACTAAACAATAGAAGCTGTACATGTAAACACCTGCTGCTCTAAGATGTTTTATCATCATCATCATCATCTTAACATCTACTTTTTCATGCTTGCATGGGTCGGATGGAATTTGTTGAATCAAATTTTCTATGGCTGGATGCCCTACCTGTAACCAACCCTCACATATTTCCCAAGTAACACAGTATTTCCCCATGGCCAGACGGTTTTTGTGTGTTTCTTAAATGGCTTATAAACACCTTCCATACTGCAATTGCTTTCATTCCAGCACAGGATCTCAGATCAGATCACTTGCTATGCAAGTACATCTCCGTAATATTTTACTAAGTTTTTCATTATTTTCAAAATTAATTGAAACAAATATTAATATTTCAATTATTTTCAAAATTAATTGAAACAAATATTATATATTTCACAAAAATATGGTAAAAAAAATTATATTGAAAATATGGTGTAATATTTTGTTTTAAGATGTATAAAGACTTCATTAAATAAGTGGTTCACCTTCAAAGACAAAAATACAAAACACACCTGCAGACACATATCTTTGATTATTACAGGTAGAAAGTTTGATAAAACTGGTAATTTGAAACAATGGTGGAAGAATGAGACTATAGAGGCTTTTAATAAGAAGGCACAGTGTATGATAGACCAATATTCCAGTTTTGTCTTGAAGCAAGCTGGTTTAAAGGTGAGTTTAACAATCTCTTGATTAGTTAAAGGTAAGTTTAACAAAATTGTTAATTTAATTTAATGAGGTTTTTTTTCCTACTTTAATAGAGATGTTAGACTTCTGTTTATGCATAGTTTGAGTCCATTACCTTCATCTGGAAGTGTTGATAGTGGTAGCGGCGAGCTGGCAGAAAGGTTAGCACGCTGGGCGAAATGCGTAGCCGTATTTCGTCTGCCGTTACGTTCTGAGTTCAAATTCCGCCAAGGTCGACTTTGCCTTTCATCCTTTCGGGGTCGATAAATTAAGTACCAGTTACGCACTGGGGTCGATGTAATCGACTTAATACCAATGTCTATCCTTGTTTGTCCCCTCTGTGTTTAGCCCCTTGTGGGTAATAAAGAAATAGGTATTATCATTGTGGCCATCATCAACATCACCACCATCATCAACACTACCATTATCACAAACATCCTCCTCCTCACCACCACCATCATCATCATCAGCTTCATCATTTTTGTTATCTTCATCCCTGTAATGTACTCTATATTTCAGATAAGAGGTATAAACACACTTGGAGAAAATATTGCCGACAATGGAGGTTTGAAACAAGCTTACCAGGTAGGAAATTATCGTTATTAAGATGATGAGCAGGCAGAGGCATTAGTATGCTGGACAAAAGGCATAGCAGCAATTTGCCCATCTTTGTGTTCCGAGTTCAAATACTGCTGAGGTCAACTTTGCCTTTCATCCTTTCAGGGTCAATAACACAAGAACCAGTCAAGCATTGGGGTCAATGTAATCAACTTAGACAACTCCCACGAAATTGCTGGCCTTGTGACAAAATTTAAGACCTTGCAGCAAGGCAGTGAACTGAGACAGAATCATTAGCATGCAGGGCAAAATGCTTTTTGGTATTTTGTCTGTCTTTATGTTCTGAGATCAAATTCCACCAGAGTTGACTTTGCCTTCCATCCCTTCAGGGTCAATAAAATAAGTACCAGTCAAGCACTGGGGGCAATGTAATTGACTTAACCCATCCCCTGAACTTGCTGGCCTTGTGCCAAAATTTGAAACTATTATCACTATTATTATTATTATTATCAAATTCACACAGCAAAGCTACATTTCATGTCCGCTCCCAGAATTTTGTTTAAAAAAAATTAACTGTTTCACTATGAATGGCATTATCTAACCATTTGGACCATCTATGCCAACAATGGGATTAGTAGAATGGTCTAACCATCTGGTCTTTCTGTACTATGATATAAGTAACAGAGCAGTTTAATAGTTTGGTCTATCTCTATCAGTGATCTATGAACAGTAGGGGTGTGGTTTGCAGACTTGTCTATCTATGGCAGTGATTCTCAACTAAGGTCCATAAAACCCTTAGGGGTCCACATAAGATTTTGTTGCTAAAGTTTATGTGCAATAAATTTGTTATACTTTTACAAATAGTTTTACAATTTTTTTATACAATTCCTTTATAATATTTAATTGTAAAAATATAACCAAATTTTTAAAGCATCGATTGCTTATAGGGGCCCATCTGAGTAAAATAAGAATCAAAGGGCCCCAGAGGTTAAAAAAATTGTTGAGAACAACCGATTTATGGTCTATCAACTGTGGATATCTGTTTCTGTTCTCTAGTCTTCTATTTTTATCTCACCCAGGCCTATCAACAGTGGGTCGCCGATCATGGGGCTGAACCACCATTACCAGGGCTCAACCTTACCCATGAACAACTGTTCTTTGTTAACTATGCACGGGTAAGTCAAATTCTCTTTTTTTCTTTTTTTGTTCATTAACTATGGTTGATACATTAGAAACATTTTATTGTTTTGTTTTATTTAAAACAGGTTCAGGGTGGTTGTGTTGTTGAGAAGTTTGCTTCCCAGCCATGTGGTCCCAAGTTCAGTCCTACTGCACAGCACCTTGGGCAAGTGTCCTCTTCTATAGCTCTGGGCTAACCAAAGCCTTGCGAGTAGATTTGGTAAACAGAAACTGTATGGAAGGTGGTGAGCTGGCAGAAACGTTAGCACGCCGGACGAAATGCTTAGCGATATTTCGTCTGTCATTATGTTCTGAGGTCAAATTCCGCTGAAGTCAACTTTGCCTTTCATCCTTTCGGGTCAATAAATTAAGTACCAGTTACGCACTGGGGTCGATGTAATCAACTTAATCGTTTTGTCTGTCCTTGTTTGTCCCTTCTATGTTTAGCCCTTTGTGGGCAATAAAGAAATAAGAAACTGTATGGAAGCCCAATGTTTATGTACGTGTGTGTGTGTGTGTGTGTATGCTTAACTTACATCTTCACCATTGGTTTAACATCCACTTTTCCATGCTTGCATGGATCAGATGGAATTCATTAAGGCAGTTTTTCTATGGCTGGATACCCTTCCTGTGGCCAGCCCTCATCTGTTTCCAAGCAAGGTAATATTCTCCGTTATGTTTTTCAAGGAAGACTAAAAAACAACATTTCTTGCATGATGGTGAGGCTCGTTTACATCTCCATCACATGATGTCAAGACAAGGATACACACAAACACAAACACGTACAAACACACACATATGACAATCTGCCTTCGGTTTCCATCTACCTTCTGTGTGAAAAGTCTAGCTGCATCCGAAAAAATATATATTATGAAACAAAAATAAACACAAAATTTATTACACGAATCTGTTACTACCACGACAGTCAACTATTTGACACCGAACACGAGTTTGATGTTGAATACATCCACGAATTTTCTGCTCAGATAGCTCTTCCCAAGACTGCAAGACAGCTTCGTGCAATTCATGCCTCGTTGTAGGGTTTTTCAGTTCAACTTTATCGGCCAAAATTTTGAAAATGCCTTCATCTAATGGATTCCACGTGTAAACATGTGTTGAATAGAACTCACTGAATAAATCTTAATTAACTGTGTTGTCAATTGTATGCACCTGACATATGCTAACGTGTATGCAGCCAGACTTTTCACACAAATATGTTCGCAGAGCTTTGGTTGACCCAGGGCTATAGTAAAACACACTTGCTCAATGTGTAAGGCACTGGAACTTGACCCAAAACTACAGGGTCAAAAAACAACATTTTTAACTACACAGCCATGGTGGGGCCAAAAACTGGCAGAATCACTCACACGTCAGACAAAATGCTAACATTTTTTCTGGCTCTTTACACTGAATTCAAATTCAACTGATGTTGGCTTTACCTTTCATCCTTTCAGATTCGATAAAACAAGCACCAGTTGAACACTGGGGATTCATGTCTAGCCCCCTCCTCAAAATTTCAGGCCTTGTGCCTATAATAGAAAGGATGAAGATTATTATTATTATTATTATTAAGGCAGCAAGCTAGCAGAATTGTTAGTATGTGGGGTGAAAAGCTTAGTGACATTTTGTCCATCTTTATGTTCTGAGTTCAAATTCTGCTGAGGTCGACTTTGCCTTTCATCCTTCTGGGGTCAATAAAATAAGTACCAGTTCAGCACTGGGGTCAATGTAATTGACTTACCCCCTCCCCCACCAAATTTCAGGCCTTGTGCCTATAATAGAAAGGATTATTGTTGTTATTGTTCTTGAGAGACAGAGATGTGGGAAGGATTTTGTGAGTCTAAGATTTTTGGCATTAAATTGTATTGGTTTTGGATTTAACAAACCTTGAATGTGTTTCTTATTCAAAGATTTGGTGTGGAAAAATGAGAGATGAAGAAGCCCTAAACCAGATTCGGACCGAAGTACACAGTCCAGGACCAATAAGGTACATTACTGTCTGTCTATAGTTACACTTTTATCTATATCTACTGATAGATGTGGAGGCACATGGCCTAGTGGTTAGAGCAGCGGACTTGGGGTTGAGGGATCGCAGGTTTGAATCTCAGACTGGGCAATGTGTGTGTTTATGAGTGAAACATCTAAGCTCTATGCAGCTCTGGCAGAAGGTAATGGTGAACTCTTCTGCTGACTCTTTCACCACAACTTTCTTTCAATCTTTCCTCCTGCATCTTGCAGCGCATCCCGTCCAGGTGGGGAACCTATACGCCAAGGAAACCGGCCCTTATGAGCCAACCACATGGTCCCAGGTTCAGACAGAAACTAAAAGAAGCCAGTCGTATATATGTATATATATATGTGTGTGTGTGTTTGTGTGCGTGTGTATGTGCATACATACACAAACATTAAGTTCCACTAACCAGAAACTGACTCTACACAGTAAATTCAGGAATCCAGATACATGCCCACTAAACCAAGTATTCATGGTTACCTCAGTTGTCTAAGAAGCTGAGGTTACTTCCAGTCTGCCAAATAAGGAGCTTGAAAGAAGGTGGCTTGTAAAAGAGTTACTCCATCCTTCAGTCCTCTTTCAGGCACACAGACAAAAAGAATAGTTCAAAGCTTTCAAGTAACATCTGGAAGCTCCAAGGCAGCAGTATACTACAAAACATTAGGTGGAATATTTTGGAAAGATCAAAGACACTGAACCAAAAAAATGTAGATCCTGTGACTGAAAGAGCACACATACTCAAAGAACAGTAGAGGTCAGAGATATTTACCAGGTGTATGTATCTTGACAAATTTCTGTTGTCAAGTTGGAGGACACCTCACCATGTTAGACACACCTTTCTCTTATTTAAATAACCCTGCTAGCCATAGGTTTTGACATTTTCATAATGCTATGCCTATACACTAAAAAATTACACACTCATTAATGACATTTATTTTCAAAGATAAAACATATTACATCACTCATCTCTACATCAGCATAAACAGTATTATTTCTTTGTAAGTCTTTGCTTTTTTTTTTGACAAATCCCAAGCTTTGATTAAGGGATTTAACTTAGCATTCAAGAACAAAATTATCCCTGTTCTCCTAAGAGCGCTTTTGTTTTTTAATTTTTCCCCATTTTTTTTCACACTTTTTCCACATATTCTCATTGAGCAGTCATGTTATATAAGCCTAAGTGATTACTGGATTGTACATGGTACACTTTATTAAACTACAGATGAATATTGTTCTTCTCAAGTATGAAAAGTTGAAGTAGCTCACCCATTCTCTATTTATTAAATGATAACTATACACAAACACAAACACACACACACACACATTTACATGTATGGGAAAAAGTAGATATACAATTGCTGAGCATGAATGGAATGTTCTTTATATTTCTTATCCTAAAAAAGAAATAAGGAAGTGAAAAGAACATTCCATTTATATTTAGCAAATGTACACCAACTTCTGTCCACCCCTGGGATGGACACATTTGTGTGTAAGTCACACCCTCTAATTTAGTGTTAAATCCTGGCACAAAATTTTTCCTCTCCGTGGTTTTAGCTTTGTGTTTTTTATCCCATGTATAAGTCAAATCCTAGTTTTGGTCAGTCAAAACCAAGTATAATTCAGTGCAACACATACATGAATAAATACAGTGTGTATGTGTGTGTGTGTGTGTATATATATATTTTATTGCATTTCATTTCATTTGAGTCCATGCTCAGGCCAAGTCGAAACTCCACCCTCAGAGTCTGGTGTGGTTGCCAGGTTGTATTCTCTGTTTAATTTTGACATGTGTAGGAGCGAGTTTGAGTCAGTTTGTGCTCGTTGTGTATATCCTGGGAGATGGGGTTCATCTCTAATGGTGCTTAAGTATCTATCCAGCTGCAATTTGAATGATTCTACACTGCATCCTGATAGATTTCTGACATGTACCGGAATGGAGTTGAATAGTTGTGCTCCTCGAACCAACAGACTTGACTCTCGCATATATATATATATATATATATATATGTGTGTGTGTGTGTGTGCATATATATGTGTGTGTGTATGTGTGTGTATATATATATGTATATATATGTGTGTGTGTGTGTGTATATATATGTGTGTGTGTGTGTGTGTGTATTTATGCATTTGGTATTTTGTTCAAATTTGATATTCTATCATTAACTTTTGCTAATCCCATTCTTTTTTTCTTGTTCCAGAGTCAAGGGGCCATTATCAAACTCTGTGGAATTTTCCAAAGTATATAACTGTCCTTTGGGCAGTAACATGAACCCAGAGCACAAATGCCAAGTTTGGTAAAAAAAACCGTTTCATTCATTAGCACCATCAGAGTGACTTCTATATTCACCATACAAGCAGTTAACACTGATAAATGCAACTTGCAGCTCATCTTCTCAGATCCCTTCAAAGGAAACACAGTCACGGTTCCACTTCTAACTTCAGCTTGCCCCTTTTCTCTCTCTTTCTCCCTCTCTCACTGATGTATGAGCTGTGATTTAGGGAGTTCAAGTGGTCGCGGTGGTGGTGGTGGTGGTGGTTGTTATACCTTGTTGTTAATTCAGTCTTGTACACAATGTTATATAGGCAAAAGGGTGGGGAACTTTACACATGGTGGTAGTGGTGGTGTGCTGATGGTATTGGTTGTGTGGTAGTGGTGCAGTAGTAGCAGTGGAAGTGGTGGTGAGTCAGGGGCAGAGTAGTAAGGAGCCCCTGTCCATTTTCCCTCTATAATTACGATAAATTTTTCTTTGACTTCTGTTTTCCTTTTTTCGGGGTGGCTCCCTCCAAAAAAAAAAGAAAAAAGAAAATTAAGGTTTTGGATCTCGCCCAGGTATTAAGTTTGAAAACCATTGCCCTAGACCTTCAAGGGTCCCTAGGCAATGCACAGCATGGCCGCAGTCAACTGACTGAAACAAGTAAAAGAGTATATATATATATATATATATACATGAGGGGTGCTCAAAAGTTTATGGCTTTAGGTAAAAGAAAAATACAGAGGATCAGTTAATTATGATTGTATTCAACATATTCCCCTCACACTTATTGCAGCAGTCCTTCAGTTTTTTCTAAACCCTGTAAGAAGAATTCAGAAGGTTGGGCCTTCAACCAGGGCCCTGTAGCAACAATCACTTCTGAATCAGAGTGAAATTTCATTCTCCAGTGAATTAAACAAAACTGAAGATATCAAGCATTAGTAGGATATTGTAGATATGCAAGTACTGAATTCGACTTAAGCTGTAGACCCAACTCTGGGGTTTGCGTGTGTGTCCATTTATATACATAAACACACATGTATACACTTATATATATTGACCTGATGCCTCCTGTGGTTACCTCAAATTTCCCAAATATTCTGTCAGTTGTTAACACAGACCTCATAAATAACATAACACTTGTATGTGTGAATCATGTGACCTGTATTAGCCAATGAAATGATGATGTGTTGACACCATCTTAGATTACTGTCTATGATTAGTGATCAGCCTGACCTTGAGACAAAATGAATCATTTGACGAGGATGACACTGATAATTACTTTGAAATTTTGGCTATGTAGCCTCCATCAGACAATTTGATAAAGGCCACATAACTGAAACTTCAAAGTGATTATCAATCTTTTGTGTAAAAATAAAATGGGTGTGTGTGGATAGATAGATATATTGATAGACAGATAGATTGATTGATATACACACAAATACATGATTATGTATGTATATGAATTGATTATGCACAACAGTATTTTGGATAATCTAAAAGCTACATAGGTAATAGTATACAATTTTTAATTTTAAGCTTCAATGTGAATTATAAACAAATTTGGAAGGATATATATATATATATATATATATATATATATGTATGTATAAGGATGAAAAGGAACACACGAGTTGATATATATGAAAAAACAAGTCAGGATAGAAAATGCTAAAATAATTTTATAAAGAACATTTCAGGACCGGTTTCAGTCATTTGAGACCTTTTCAACTGTAACAATTAAATAATTAAATTTAGGAAAATTAAAAGAAAAGTTTTTTTTAAAAGAATATTGGTATAGTGTTCAAATACAAGGGGTATTTTCCTTGTTTCTGCCTTTCTCTGTCTCTCTTGTTTACTCTTGTGAGTTCGAGGCCATTGTATATATATACACACACATATACATATATTTATACATGCATACACACACACATATATAATCATTACATCTTTATGTTTGCTTTCCATTCTGATATTGGCTGGATGTTTTGAGAGGAACCAATGTGTCACTTTGAGCATGCTTTCTGTGGCTGACACCAGGGTGTACTGGGTGCTGTTGTCATGGCACCAGCAGAAGCAAGATCACTTTGTAACTTGCAAGACTAAAGAGCTCCCTAAAACTGAGAAGGGCAAGGGTAACGCCTTTATGCAATACTAGGCACAAACACATGCTCGTATGTATGTATGTATGCATGCTAAACGAGCATGACTGTGTAGTTAAGAAGCTTGTTTTGCAACAATGTGGTTTCTGGTTCAGTCCCACAGTGCAGCATCTTGAACATGTGTCTTCTACTATAGTCCCTGGTTGACCAATGCCTTGTGAGTGAATTTGGTGGAGGGAAACTGTGTTGAAGCCCATCATATATATATGTATGTGTGTAAGCTCATCATATGTGTGTGTGTTTGTCTCCTTGACAAGTAGTGTTGGTTTGTTTACATTCCATAACTTAGTGATTTGGTAAAAGTGACGAATAGAATAAGCAGCAGACTCCCCTCCCACCTCATTTATGAAAGGAAAGCATCCCTCAATGGAAAATATTTCCTTTCTTTTCATCCCTTCAACTACTTCATGTGTTACTTCACCACTGCCAACACCATCACCGCTGCTGTTGCTACCACCACCACCACCACCACCACTAGTATTTCAATATTGCAAGCCATAATAATTGATTTTATACACAAGCACACACACACACACACATACATCTGTGCAAGTGTGTGGGGGCGGGGAGGAGGGGGAGAAGCAAGTTCAAGGTCTGGTTTGAATTTACCAGACAAAATATCATTAATGTAATTATACACATGTGAATCTTCATGCTAACGAAGAAAATTATCTATGCTTTATACATACATGTATATTCAGATATATATATATATATACCGGAGTAAACACATAAATGTGAAACAAGGTGGAAAAAAGAGTACTCAAATACCAGTGGTAGAGTAATATGCTTTATTTAAAGCAGCAGAATTTTGTTGAATTTTCTGCTGCGTTAAATAAAGTATATATATATATATATATATATATATATATATACACACACACATATGTACATGGATATGTATATATATCTAAAGAACACTGGTAGAAAATGTTCAACCAAACTTCTACCAACTGCAAATGTAACAGGCTTTGATATTGTCATTCGGGTCACTGCCCTGCAAATGTGAACATCCTTTCCATAATCAGTGAAAAGGACAACATTTATGAACAACTGCTTCAAAACCTGCAACTCCTCTTCCTTGATTATAAATTCATATTTATACCAATAATTATTAGTGTACTTGTTATGTTAGTAAATACTCAAATGACAATTTGAAAAGGCTAGAATTTTCGGGCAAAGAAAGACACCAGCTAACACACAGTTTACAAATACAATATTTAAGTGGAACAGTAAAAATATGCAAAACTTTTCTAAAGTTCAACTTGTAGCATTTATTGTTGCTATTTAAGTTCCAGTGATGGAGCTTTGTTTCTTTGTTAGAAACCAACTCCTTTCTTTTAGGAAGGATTCAAATAGTCAGAAACAAAAAAACATACATAGGCGTAGGAGTGGCTGTGTGGTAAGTAGCTTGTTTACCAACCACATGGTTCCGGGTTCAGTCCCACTGCGTAGCACCTTGGGCAAGTGTCTTCTACTATAGCCTCGGGCCGACCAAAGCCTTGTGAGTGGATTTGGTAGACGGAAACTGAAAGAAGCTTGTCGTATATATATGTATATATATGTGTGTGTGTGTGTGTGTCTGTGTTTGTCCCCCCAACATCGCTTGACAACCGATGCTGGTGTGTTTACGTCTCCGTAACTTAGCAGTTCGGCAAAAGAGACCGATAGAATAAGTACTAGGCTTACAAAGAATAAGTCCTGGGGTCGATTTGCTCGACTAAAAAAAAGGTGGTGCTCCAGCATGGCTACAGTCAAATGACTGAAACAAGTAAAAGAGTATACACACATGTACACACACAATGAAAGTTAGTTCAATAATGATAATGACCACTGCTTATTAAAGGACCACAAAGTGAATATGACTTTTTGGCCCCGTTGCTTACTTGCAGTTTTTAATACAACTCTTACATAAATGTCTCTTCTCAGTTAAATGCAATGCAGAATCATAGCAATTAGTCTTGTGTACAGATACACATCTCCTCAAACCACTATTTAGAACATGACCAGCACAAATAAACTCTCGTGTGGTTATGATTTATTATCAGTTTGTTTTAAGGCAGTGAGCTGGCAGAATTATTAGCACGACAGACACAATGCTTAATAGTATTTCTTGTGGTTCTTTATATCCTGGGTTCAAATCCCACCAAGATCACCTTTGCTTTTTATCCTTTTGGGGTTGATAAAATGAAGTACTAGTTGAGCTGTGGGATCAGTATTATTGAGTTGCCCTCTCCCCTAAAATTTTTGGCTTCCTATCAAAATTTGAAACCATTATTAGCTTGTTTTGGTTCATTATATCCTTGAGAGTCTAAAAGGACCAGTCTTTGAGAGACAAACTTGGTTAGAAGTTGAACATGTGAAATTGTTTTTTCCTGTACATCTCATTTAAAATTTGTGTTGAATGCAATTCTCTTCAAAATACATGGATACATTCAACTTTTTTTTTCTCCGTGATGCCCTCTTAATTGCAATACTTTTCCAACTTCCCATATGAATATTGCATTTTTGTAAATAAGATTCAAGGCAGTATTTGTATTTTAACTCCAGTTTATAAAGCGGTCTTTTTACCTAGAACATAGTTCTCCACAAAGAAATGCTTTGGAATCCTTCCATCTTCCATCCAAACTCTGCGGCATGTCCATCCCATTCTGTTATGTCACAAGAGAACTTCTATGCTTACACCATGTGCTTTTGCCAAGACATCAACATCACTCACTTCATCCAAGATGTATGCAAAAATTTGACAAACACACCTTTGCCAAAATCACTCCAACTGTTCAACATGTTCTCAATCTAATGACCATATTTCACAGCCATACAACAAAAGACAAAATGCATGTTACAAAAATACATATTTTACTGTCATATGTTGAGACAGTCTTTGTATTTGAACTTCAGTTTATAAAGAATTCATTTTAACCCAGTTCATCACTTGTAACATTTACCACAGCTATATTGCTTCAGTGTCTCTTCTCGGTTAAATGCAATGCAGGATAAAGACAACTGACAACTGAAAACAATTCAGAAACACGTCTCTTCAGATCACCAACAGAAAGCCAACATATATTACATTTGTTTTGTTTTTTGATACTGAAACAATAATAAGGATTGTAATTTTCCGAAAGTTACATTGATTTTTTAAAACTTTATTTCTAATTTTATCAGCAAAATTCACATCCCCCATTCAACATATAAAGGAATATCCATTTCAACCTTTCACACTATAACTGTTATTTTTGGATCCACACAAAGCTTTTCAGAGCAGAGCTGATAAAGAACGGTTTTGTTAACATTTATTGTGAGGTGTAATATGCTAAAGGCCAATGAAACTTCATCCATAAAAGTTTGAAGATCTTTTTCACTGTGAGAAATAACACTGGAATCATCACAGAGTACAGAAGAAAGCCTCTTATCAAAGAAACAGAAGTGTGATTTAGAATTAACCCTTTTGGTAAAAAATAATTACCTCACAGCACTGATGGTTCTCTGATATGAATTTTATGTCCTAAAGTGAACAAAATTAAAAGCTTCCATCAAAATTTCATGTTAGTTTATGTTTCAAACACCAAATAAAA
Source organism: Octopus sinensis (assembly GCF_006345805.1). NCBI lineage: Eukaryota > Metazoa > Mollusca > Cephalopoda > Octopoda > Octopodidae > Octopus > Octopus sinensis. The sequence continues at coordinate 12,816,820 of NC_043022.1, forward strand.
AATGACAGTTACTTCACTAAATTCCTCATCATTTTCAAAAGTAATTGTAACAAAGGTTGTGTTTTTCAACAGAAATATGGTAACAAAAGAGTTAAAGTGATCTAAAAACTTCCCATCAAGGTTTCATGTTAACTTTGTCCCAAGACCAAATTAATAATGACAAAGTTAATTTACTAAATTCTTTATTATTTCAAGTATTAATTAAAACAAAGGCAATATATTTCAATAGAAATATGGTAACTAAAGGATCAAGCTGTTTGAGGTTGGATAAATTACCAGTTGTGTGGTAGCATATGTAAATATTCTAAGAGTCTTCTATGGAAGGGATGAAAAAAAGCTATTGTGAAATATACAGCAAAGAAGAAGCAATTATATCACCTGGTTCTATTCCATCACAAACCGAAAACTAGTCTGAGCATTCCAACATATAATCTTATATCAACATAAAAGGATTTAATAACCTTTATAAATTTATCAGGGCGACCAACTTCTGAGAATTGCCCATAGTGCATCAGAATTCATTGAAGTCAATGAAGCAATGTTAGAGGTCAAGTGTCTGCCCAATGCTTTTTTTTTTCTTGGAAATGATGAAACAAAAATATGTCATTGTTTGGTTCCAGGTCCATGGAAGAAGGAATAGGTGTGTGTATTGAGTGAGACAATGGAGAATAATTCTACTCAATATTTTATCTACATACATACATACAGGTATGCATACATATGCACACGAACATCACATACATAGACATGCTAATATGCAAACGTACAATTATACATATGAACATACATGTGCACATCAAGACATACATACATAAACATATACAAACAAGCATAGCTACAGACATACACAAATAGATACATTCAAACATACCCAGGTACATATATAACATATCTACAAAGGAACATACACACACAGACACACAGAGAAATATACATGCTACGTACATGCATGCATGCATCCATCATATACATGCATAGATACATGCAAACATAGATACATAATTATAAATTCCCATCCATACCAGTTATGATCGGTGCACTTGGTTGTGTTAAGATATGTCTAAGTGACAAACCAAGGATTTTAAGGCCAAGAAAGAGGATTGGCCAACATAAACTTTACAAATACGATTTGTAAGTGGAACAGTAAAAATATGCAAGACTTTTGTAAACATGTAACATGTTGTTGTTGTTGTTGTTGTTATCCAAATTCCAGTGATGGAGCTTTGGTTCTTTGTTGAAAACCAGCTTTTTTTTTTTTCTTGCAGGAAAAATTCTAATAAATGAAAACAGAGCATACATAAATACAAACATACATATATGTATACACACAGATATACATACACAAATAATACATGCATATGCACACACACAAACACACAGATACATACTAATAGATAGATAGATAGATAGATAGATAGATAGATAGATAGATAGATAGATGAGAGATAGATAGATAGATAGATAGATACATGCATACACCTAACCCTAAATAAGAAATGACACATAAGATACTATAGTTCTAGATAGCTCAAAATAGACAGGATGGTCATGGCCGGAATGCTTTTGATTCCAAGTTCAAATCTCGTTATGGCCTATATGATAGGTAGACTGAATCCCTTGCTGATTTAGCCCCATCACCTAACACTTGGCTGCCTTTAGGAATTAAGTTCTGGTCTCAGGATTGAGGATCGCTTCCTCCTTACATCCCTCCCACCACTCCTGGACGCTCTGTAAGGGGTCATGAGAAGTGCTTTCTCTTCTGACTTAAAGGTGGGGGAGAACCCTTACTTCTCAACCACATGGTTAGGGTTTCAGTCCCACTGCATGGCACCTTAGGCAAGTGTCTTCTATTATAGTCTCCAAACTAACCAAAGCCTTGTGAATGGATTTGGTCAATGGAAACTGAAAGAATCCCATCATGTGTGTGTATGTGAGTCTGTGTGTGTGTGTGTGTGTGAAACCACTGCTTGACAACCAGTGTTGGGGGTTTTACGTCCCTGTCAATGATTTGACAAAAGAGATCGACAGAATAAGTACCAAGCTTTTTTAAAAAAATACTGGAATCGATTCATTTGACTAAAATGCTTCAAGGCGTTGCCCCAGCGTGGCCGCAGTCTAATGACTGAAACAAGTTAAAAGAAATTTAAGTCTGTTTTGCTTTTGTATTGCAAAAGATATCTAGAGTTATCTCCCATATACGAGTTCGTTTTTCTTTTTCTCTAATTAGGTACAAGAGCAACAACTTGCATATTTATTTTTCGGTAGAGGTTAATAATTAGTCAACAATTACATTGAGACCCAGTAGTTGACAGATACATTATTGACCTTGGATGAAAGCCAATGTTGACTTCAGTAGAATTTCAGCTTATAAACTCAGATCGTAAGAACCAGAAGAAATACAGAGAAAGGTATTTTTGTCTGATACTAATGAAAATAACACTTTGTAATTTTGGTACAATTTTCGAGGGGGTGGAGGTAAATCGATTACATCGATCCCCAGTACATGACTGGTACTTTAATTCATCGATAGAGAGCAAAGCTGACTTTAATCGGATTTGAACTCAGCAAGTATCAAGCTGGAAAAATACTGCTCACCATTTTGTGCAGGACTCTAATCATTTAGCCAGCTTGCCAATTTAAAGCTAATGAAAAATAATATCAAAACTTTGCTTATAGGGTCTTCCTTTTCTTTTCTTTTTCCGCCTTTTCAAGCCTAGCCGGGCTCATGGGCCCGGTTTCCCGGTTTCTGTGGAATATGTGACGCCAGTCCATCGCAGCGTTACTCAAGAAACAGGAAGAGAGAGTGAAAGAAAGTTGTGGCGAAAGAATACAACGGGGGTCACCACCACCTGCTGGGGCCTCGTGGAGCTTTTAGGTGTTTTCGCTCAATAAACACACTCAACGCCCGGTCTGGAAATCGAAACCGCGAGCCGCTGCCCTAACCACTGGGCCATTGCGCCTCCACACATGGTCTTCCTTACCATATAATTATTTCAGTGCTGATACACTTTCCCGCTGAAAATGACGACTGCATTATGTATACTGCTGTGACTATTATTAAGTCATACAAACACTTCTCAAGAATTAAAAAGTAATGACTATAATTATAATTATTTTTCCCCTTGTGACCAAATAAAGAACGTAATTTCTTTTCAGTCTTCTTACTAGCTGGCTCCATGCTGTCAAAAATGACGGCTAATTGTTGTGTTTTATTTTATATGTATAAATATGGATGGTGAATCAAATTAATACACTTGTCAATGTTATCGATCATTGTTTGTAACTGAAAGAACGCTGGTTCACGCTTACAAACATTGACACATACCTTGATCCCTTGTACACGCACACACACACACACACACACATACTCCCACAGAATTGAAACGCTGATTTTTCTTTTCAGCATTGAATGTTCACCATCCCCCTTCCATTGCACACACACACACACATACTCCCACAGAATTGAAACGCTGATTTTTCTTTTCAGCATTGAATGTTCACCATCCCCCTTCCATTGCACACACGCACACACACACATACTCACACAGAGTTGAAACGCTGATTTTTCGTTTCAGCATTGAATGTTCACCATCCCCCTTCCATTGCACACACGCACACACACACATACTCCCACAGAATTGAAACGCTGATTTTTCTTTTCGGCGTTGAATGTTCACCATCCCCTTTCCATTGCACACACACGCACACACATTCACATACCTCCCTTTTACACACACACATACACACATACACTCACACAGAGTTGAAAGCTCCCACTACCAGTTTGCCATCACCCCTTCCTTTCTCATTCATTGTATTATTATAGAGTATTATTATAGTAGATTATTATTAAGGCAGTAAGCTAGGAGAATCATCGGCACACCGGTTCAAATGTCATTGAGCTCAACAATTGCCTTTCATCCTTTTGGAGTCAATGAAATAAAGTATCATTGAGCAATGGGGCCGATGTATCAATTAACCCGCTTACCCAAACTTTCAAGCATTGTGCCTATATTAGAAAGTATTATTATTATTATTATTATTGTTGTTGTTGTGGCAAGCTGGCAGAATTGTAAGCACGCCAGGCAAAATGCTTAGTGGTATTTCGTCTGCCGTTACGTTGTGAGTTCAAATTCCGCCGAGGTCGACTTTGCCTTTCATCCTTTCGGGGTCGATAAATAAAGTACCAGTTACGCACTGGGGTCGATGTAATCGACTTAATACCTATGTCTGTCCTTGTTTGTCCTCTCTGTGTTTAGCCCCTTGTGGGTAATAAAGAAATAAGTATTTCGTCTGCCGTTACGTTCTGAGTTCAAATTCCGCTGAGGGCAACTTTGCCTTTCGTCCTTTCGGGGTTGATAAATTAAGTACAAGCAGCATACTGGGGTCAATCTAATCGACTGGCCCCCTGCCCCAAAATTTCAAGTCTTGTGTCTAGAATAGAAAAGATTATTATTATTATTATTAATGTGGTGAGCACACCAGGCAAAATACTTAGTGGTATTTCGTCTGTCACTATATTCTGAATTCAAATACCGCCGAGGTTCACTTTGCCTGTCATCCTTTCAGGGTCAATAAATTAAGTACCAGTTATGCACTAGGGTCAATGTAATCGACTTAATCCCTTCCCCCTAATTTGAGGCCTTGTGCTTCCAGTAGAAAGGATTATTATTATTATTATTATTAAGGTGGCAAGCTAGTAGAATCATTGGACAAAATGCTTAGCAGCATTTCAGCTATCGTAACAATCTGAGTTCCAGCCAAGGTTGACTTCGCTTTTCATCCTTTCAGAGTCAATAAAATAAGTATCAGCTGAGTACTGGGATCATTGTACTCAACTATCTCACTCCCACAAAATTTCAGGCCTTGTGCCTGTAGTTGAAAGTATTGTTATTATTATTATTATTATTAAGAGAATGGGAAAGATGTTTTTCAGTAAGTTCTGCCTCTCTTTGTGTGTGTGTGTGTGTGACTACTGCAAAGGAATTAACTTGACCCCCCTCCCCTCAAAATTGCTAGCCTTAAGTCAAATATATATATATACACGACAGGCTTCTTTCAGTTTCCGTCAACCAAATCCACTCACAAGGCTTTGGTCAACCCAAGGCCATAGTAGAAGGCACTTGACCAAGATGTCACGCAGTGGGACTGAATCTGGGACCATGTGATTAGGAAGCAAGCATCTTACCACACAGTCCCCAGTCACGTCTGCACCTACAGAGAGAGAGAGAGAGAGAGATTCAAAATCTATTTTTGCTTTATGTTGAAATCACAGGCTGCATTGTATAACAGTGAAGATAAGCAATACAACTGTGAGATAACAAAACGCAGTGGCCTCCCTTGGTGAAAGCCATAATTTCTAGTTTTCTTTGTGTCTCTTGTATTAAATGTTAACTTTTGTCTCTCCGACAATCTACCTGCCTATCTATCTATCTATCTATTTATCTATCCGTCACACGATAATTTTTTTTTGTAGTTAGCTACATTTCTATAATTATCTTTCAGTTCGATACATGAACCGTCAGTAACGAAGTCAAGGAGGTCATTGATCTCTGGCTATTGGGCACGTTACAGACATTCCTGAGTATACTCAGCAATAACAACAACAATACACATATACACAAGCATACAACTATGCACCCCACACACAACTACATACACAGAGGCTTAGATACATACAAACATATAACTACACACACAAAAACATACATACGCACACACACACACATACACATTGAAGAAATTCTCTTTTACAGTTTTCCCTTCCCGAATTTATTTAGTTTAATCAGAATCCCTCAACTATCATGGATAAAGGCAGGAACGAAATTTGCTTAGTTGGGTACAAACCCAGTTTTTTAGAAGGCGTTCAAAAGCATTTTCATTGCGCTCCACCATATTTGAGGGTTGCACTTGCCCCCTCTTTGCCCCCTGTTCCCAAGCCTATGCTATCACGTGACTTATGTAAAGCGACACTATAGAGCAACGTTTTTCAAATTTTGTTTTGCCATCAATAAGGAGAAAAACAGAGACAGAGATTTGTCTAAAATTGTTTAAATTGCTAAAATTGAAATGTTTACTTATTAACGAAACATAAACAATGAGATCAAAAGGTCACAAATTTTGACTTATTTCTCTAAATAGTTAATATTGGTTTCAAATTTTGGCACAAGGCCAGTAAACCTAAATAGTTAATATTAAAAAGTAAACGTAGACACAGGCATGGTTGTATGGTAAGAAGTTCAGTTTGCAATCCCATGGTTTCAGGTTCAATTCCATTGTGCAGCACCTTGGGCTGTACACTTCTACACTTCTGAAGTCTTGTGAATGAATTTGACGGAAACTGCATGGAAGCTTGTCATATATATATCAGTGTTTTTGGAAACCCTTCCTAATACCAACCACTTTACAAAGTGTGGTGGATGCGTTTTTTCATGGCACCAGCACTAGTGAAGCTGTCATGTATTTCACCAGATTATGATCCTATCAACTACAGTAGAGAGCAAGGTGGCTTTATGCTAAATGATAAAGGAAGGGGCTAGAACAAACTTCTTGCTATAGAGGAGGCACTTTGCTGCTCTCATTATAAAAGAGTAATCAATATTTATGCTTTTAAATATGTATGCCAAAGGGAAGTTTAATGGCGGTGCCCCAGCATGGCCACAGCTCGTGAGCTGAAACTAGATAAAATATAATATAAATATATATCTATATATAGTAAATAAGAATAAAACAAATGGCTATTTCAGAGTATCACTACATGTGTTCCAATAACGTTTATTCCAAACACAAATAGAATTGCCAAATTAAATAGGTAACTTTATTAACGTTCATGTTATTACAAGCCACCATTACTTCAGGAGATACCTTGCCAACTATTTTGGTGACATGCTTGTTTTTATGTCAAGTTGTATACAAAACAATTTAGTATTTAACAATTTAGCATTTTAGTGGAGAACATATTTATTAACATTTATGAGGTGAGGTTTGACAAGTGAAAACTTTCAAATAACAGTCAAACTTTCCCTTGTAAAAGTTGATATATACACTCTCTTACTCTTTTACTTGTTTCAGTCATTTGACTGCGGCCATGCTGGAGCACCGCCTTTAATCGAGCAAATCGACCCCGGGACTTATTCTTTTGTAAGCCCAGTACTTATTCTATCGGTCTCTTTTGCCGAACCGCTAAGTAACGGGGACATAAACACACCAGCATCGGTTGTCAAGCAATGCTAGGGGGACAAACACAGACACACACATGCATATATATATATACATATATATGATGGGCTTCTTTCAGTTTCCGTTTATCAAATCCACTCACATGGCTTTGGTCGGCCCGAGGCTATAGTAGAAGACACTTGCCCAAGGTGCCACGCAGTGGGACTGAACTCGGAACCATGTGGTTGGTAAACAAGCTACTTACCACACAGCCACTCCTGTGCCACACTGACTAGAAAAATTAATTACAAATGTACATTCAGAGCATCTTCTTCCTTGGTCTTCAATTGAAGATCGAAGCCTCTAATCCTGTCGAGATTTATCTAGAAATCATAATCTACCTTACAATAACTGGCCATCAAGGCACATCACAGGTTTATTAGCGACAGAGGCAGTAGTAATATCAAAAGCAATCCTTTTATCCAGTTTAACGTGGATGTCTTGTTAGAATGCCAAGGACTGTGGTATTCACCTCAAGATCATCTCACGTAGACACAGGGTGCAGAAACGCACAGCCATATATCACAGCAAGCAAGAATCATCTGTTATGGGTGCTGGAACAGCTAGATAATATGGCTTCAGTCCACTGGATTTCCTCAGTGATGGATGTCCAGTGACCACACAACAGCCAAATCTCGCTGCCTGATATACAAAATTTTAGTGTCTTTTCAGTCACTTATGTTGCAAATAGCCATCAGGCTTATTAAAAAGTAATTATTGTATTAATACCAAAAGGTAATCTTTATATTTATGATGTGCATGTTTGTGTCAGTGAGAGAGACTGTTGGAGACAGATATATTTCAATGTATAAAGCAACTAAGGTAAAATGGAATATATCCTTGCCTCATTGTCCTAACAAGATGTCTTTGATGTGGTCAACTGCTACTTTTTCTATCTCAATCATTGGTGTTCACAGTAGATATCACATCTGCTAACATAAGGTTCTTGCATCTGTTACCAGAAAATATTACATCTGCCAACAACAATGTATGACATTTGTTGACGTAAGGCATTTGACATCTGTCAATAAAAATCCATTACAACCGTCAACATAGTTCAGCACCAATTTAGCCGTCATCCCATTCCTTTGTTAGTAATAAATGCAATTATTCATCACCTCAATTAGCCTCACTAATTATTGTGTCCAGACGTCATTTTTATACTGTTGACCAATTTTATTAAATAGTTTAGGACTACACACACACGCACATGTGTATATATATATATATATATATACATACACTCACATATATTACATGCATGTATGTGTGTGTGTATATATATGAACTCATACATATATACAAATATATATATATATGCATGTTTTATGTATATAAATGCACACACGTATATAAATGTATGCACATATATTACACACACACACACACAAATATGCATGTGAGTGTGTGGTGATTGTGAGTGTGTGTAGTTGGGCACCACATGTACATACACCAATAAACATCTCTTATTTCACATTTCATTTTATATCTTTTATAATTTTAAACACTTGTTAGATTTATTTACATTTGTTATTTTATAATTGTTGTTTAGAAATAATGATTCTTTACTATTCTAATTAATTGTTAACATTTGTTCAAACATTGTTTCTACGAAATAAAAAGGCATTCATTGCTCAGAATTAAAGATAAATCTATTAAATCTATTTATTTCTTTTTATATATCATCATCATCATCGTTTAGCGTCTGATTTCCATGCTAGCATGGGTTGGACGGTGCAACTGGGGTCTGTGAAGCCAGAAGGCTGCACCAGGCCCAGTCAGTTCTGGCAATGTTTCTACGGCTGGATGCCCTTCCTAACGCCAACCACTCCGTGAGTGTAGTGGGTGCTTTTTACGTGCCAGACGGGGGTGGCAAACGGCCATGGTCGGATGATGCTTTTTACGTGCCACCGGCACGGGGGCCAGGCTGGCAACGGCCACATTCAGATGGTTTGCTTACATGCCACCGGCACTGGTATCACAGCTACAATTTCCATTGATATTGATCGATTTCGATTTTGATTCTGATTCTCACTTGCCTCAACAGGTCTTCACAAGTAGAGTTTTGTGTCCCAAGAAGGAAAGGTATGCATAAGTGGACTGGCTACATCCCAGGTAGTGTAGGTCACACTGTTTCATACTTAATTTAAAATCTTGGGGTGTGATTTATACATAGGACAAAGTTTGAATATGAAGAGAAAAACAATTCTTACCAAGATCTAACACTAAATTAGGGTCGCAACTTATACAGGAGGCAGGAAAAGAAAGGTAAAGTTACCTTGTCGAGTCATACCAACTCATAAGGGCCAGTTTCCCGGGTTCATGGCATATATATATATATATTCCATTGAAGGATTACACATTTTTGCCAGGTGAGGGTACTGGAGCCACATGAAATGAAGTGTTTTGCTCAAGAACATACTGTGTCGCTTGGTCCTGGAATTGAAACCACAACCTTATGATCAAGAGTCCAACATCCTAACCACTAATCAACGCACCTCCACTACATGCCTGTGACTTATACAGCTGGGTGTCATTATTTGAAAGGTAAAACAATGCAAAGTGCATTGTGACTAGTGATGTATAACATCCAATAATCTGATCAATACTGTGGCATTATGAAACTAGACACCGATGTCCATTTTACTACTGAAATTCAGACACTGAGAATAATTAGATCTGGAATTATTAATCATTGAATAGTGGCCAAAGGTTGTGAATTCTCTGGTTCAAATCGCAGCCAGGGTCTCATTACAAATTCTTACCAACCTTATTTGTCCCTGACTTTCATCCTATTACACTATTAGTCAAACTTATAAGGAACAGAGCATCATATTCCACAATCCAATACATTGGAAGAGATTCTTCTGAACCTCTGCCTTGCAGTTCCAGCCATTAAATTCAAGAAGAAATTGTTCCATTTTCCATCATTTTGATACACATTTTGCTACAATAACAATTCCTAACATGGATGCAAAACCAAAAATTTTGGAAGCAGGGAGGTTTAGTAAATTATATCAAGTAAATTATATCAAGGCGGCGAGCTGGCAGAAACGTTAGCACGCCGGGCGAAATGCGTTGCTGTATTTCGTCTGCCGTTACCTTCTGAGTCAAATTCCGCCGAGGTTGACTTCGCCTTTCATCCTTTTGGGGTCGATAAATTAAGTACCAGTTATGCACTGGGGTCGATGTCATCCGTTTTTCTGTCCTTGTTTGTCCCCTCTGTGTGTAGCCCCTTGTGGGTAGTAAAGATATATATATCAAGCTCAGTACTTAAATGGACCTGAGAAAATTTTATCAACCAGGAAGGCAGAGCTGACCTTGGCAATTTAAAGGGTTCAGAATTTAAAGGATTTTAATTTAAAACCAAAAGATATTTTGTCCAATGAGCTAATGATCCAGCCATACATTTAAACTTCCATAACTCCACTCTGTAAATACCATAATTTAATCTACCTACCGACCTATTTGTCTGTTTATCTGCCTGTCAGTCAATCTGCCAATCAACTATCGATCTCTCTCACTCGAATATATATTTTTATGGTGAATACATATATACTGATAGAGAACTAAGTCCAAAATCAGGCAAGTGAGCAATTCTCACTGATGAGGCTATGGAAAAAGCCAAAACTGATCAATCAGTATAAGGAATTCTCAAACGGTGTTTTCAGGTGATTACAGTCCCTGTCTATATATATATATGTGGAGGCACAATGGCCCAGTGGTTAGGGCAGCGAACTCGCGGTCGTAGGATCGCGGTTTCGATTCCTAGACCGGGCGTTGTGAGTGTTTATTGAGCGAAAACACCTAAAAGCTCCACGAGGCTCCGGCAGGGGGTGGCGATCCCTGCTGTACTCTTTCACCACAACTTTCTCCCACTCTTTCTTCTGTTGGCCTGCTCGCTTAGCCAGCGGGGTGGCGTCATTTGAAGGCTAAAACAATGCGAAGCGCATTGTGACCAGCGATATATAACTACATATGATGGACTGGTCGGTCACGTGATAATATATATATATATATATATATATAATTATGTGCTTTAACTACAGAATAAGGGCATTTTCACTCTTAATTTTAGCAATGTACATGTTCTAACAACTTAGTCACATTTAGTGACAATTATAGTTTTCCTTTTTGGTAACACATTGTGCATGGCTGTCTATATTAATTTTATATATATATATATATATCACATCGCTGGTCACAATGCGCTTCCCATTGTTTTAGCCATCAAATGATGCCACCCCACTGGCTAAGCGAGCAGGCCAAGTGAAGAAAGAGCGAGAAAAAGTTGTACAGCAGGGATCGCCACTACCTCCTGCCAGAGCCTCGTGGAGCTTTAGGTGTTTTCGTTTAGGTGGCCGCAAATGACAAACAAGTAAAAGAATAAAACGGAGAGAAAGAGAAAGAAATATTCCTGAAACACTTGCATTCAACAAGGCTAGTGGTCCAAGGGAGGTAACTTTGAAAACCTTTAAAAACCACACCGCTTGAATCGTTTCAGCACACGATCTCAGATCAAATCACTTGCTATGCAAGTACATCTCCGTAATAGAATCTTTTTGCATAAAAAAAAATATAAATAAATCATTTATGTGTTAGAAGTGAATTCAAAGATAAACAAAATGGATTTTGAAAAAAAAAATAACTGGGGAAAATAACGAAAAGCTGTCTGCGTGACACGAACTGTGCATTTTTCTTTTAAGCCGTATAAAAGTGCTGTTTCTGTTTTAAGTATCAGCAAACTTTCTCGCCGATAAAGATAATAGCATCAAAATTAAAGAAAGAAATGCGGGGTAGAATGACCTAAGTATACCTGGTAGCACATCTACCCGGATTGCAGAAGATGCGTGTTTCGAAACACACATAATGCTACAGTTCTATATTTTAAAAGAGATGGGGAATTATTTACATTATTCACATTTGACGGATATTTGTCCTCATCTTGTTTGTTAACCCAACATTTCGGCTGATATACCCTCCAGCTTTCATCAGGTGTCTTGTGGGAATTTCGAACCTGGGTTCTCATTCCTCAGGTATTTTTCCATGTTGTTGTTATTATTATTATTATTAGTATCCAGGTCACTGCCTTGAATCGAACTCGGAATCTTGCCCGTGGGCATATGACGTAAGGTTAAGACACCTGATGAAAGCTGGAGGGTATATCAGTCGAAACGTTGTGTTAACAACAAACAACAAGATGAGGACAAATATCCATCAAATGTACACATATAGGCGTAGGAGTGGCTGTATGGTAAGTAGCTTGCTTACCAACCACATGGTCCCGGGTTCAGTCCCACTGCGTGGCACCTTGGGCAAGTGTCTTCCACTAGAGTTTCAAGCCGACCAAAGCCTTGTGAGTGGATTTGGTAGACGGAAACTGAAAGAAGCCCGTCGTGTGTGTGTGTGCGCGCGCGCGTGTGTATGTTTGTGTGTCAGTTCCCCCAACATCACTTGACAACCTATGCTGGTGTGTTTGCGTCCCCGTCACTTAACGGTTCGGCAAGAGAGACCGATAGAATAAGTACTAGGTTTACAAAGAACAAGTCCTGCGGTGCTCCAGCATGGCCGCAGTCAAATGACAAACAAAAAAAAGAATAATGCTGTCCGCCTTTTTATCATTTAAGGGAGTTTTAACTCAATGCATCAAAAGCGAAGACCCTGCATCCTTCTAAAATTCCATGCTTTCTAAAATACGGCAACATTACTCCGTGCGTTTTATTATGTACTGTGCAGGTATTTCTGGCTGTCATTCTTTTTTCTTTCTACAAATAGGCACAAAACCTGAAATTTTGGGGTAGGGGATGGTCAACAACTATTTATTTTTATCGACCCCGAAAGGTAAAGTCAACTTCAGGAACATTTGAACTCAAATAATAAAGCCGGGAGAAACAGCACTTGACACTTCGTTTGGCGTGCAAACGATTCTGCCAGGCCGACCTCTTAATGTTTTGGCTTTCATTGTTGTTCTTTCTTTTAAACGTTTCCAACGATTTGTCGTGCACTGAATGCAATATATTCAATTACTATTTTAATGAAGAATTCACTTCAAAATATCTCATTAATAGACCTTAGCTCCATATTTCTCGATTCTTTTATTATATCTTTCACTTGTTTCAGTTATTGGACTGCGAACAACACTGGGGGTATCGCCTTGAAAGATTTACATTAGCAAAAAGATTAAATACTTATAAGAATCTATTATCGACTCGTAAGAATGATCAGAGGGAGAGAGGAATACCTAGGAGCGCCTGCTGCATAATGATCAAACAGTAAAGTGGGTGTCAGCATATTTCAATGACTAATGGTTAAAGTTATTCGACTCTGATTATAAGAGTGCGGTTTCAAATCTGCAAAACTGTAAAGTTGATGTGATTATAGGTACTATTTAAGAAGAGTGGTCCCGGTGCGCGCACTCGCGCATCCGCCGTAGCTAGTCGTGACTAGTGGATCCTTACTTTGTTTCTGTGTTTTATTTACTTTGTTTTAAAAAATATTTACTTTGTTTACAAAAATTATTTACTTTATGTAAAAAAAATAATTTATTTTGTGTTTTAGTATTTTTTTTATTTTGCTAGGTAGTCGTTGTAGGATCGACTAGTCACGACTGGCTGGCGCGGATGCTCGAGTACGCGAGTGCGCACACCGGGTCCACTCTTCTTAAATAGTACCATTATTATGTACACGTCTGGTAACCTTTGTCATCGGAGAGATTGGTAGGTAAAGTCTAGCTTGATTGTATTTGAACTCAACATGTAGGGGTCAAATAGTTAAGTCGGTGAGTGTAGTCCTTTAATAAGCCTAACAGACGGGATAGCTACGGCTGGAATCTCTTTATTGAAATACTTGTTGGATTAGAACCGACCTACAGTAAACAACATCAAAAACATGGGAGGACACACATTCGATAACGTAGTCCGAGGTACACTTATGCCTCAATAAAAGATTGGGTAGTCGCAGCTGGAATTAGGAGTCTCTTTGGTGATATGTCGTAGAATGCCCTTAACAATTGCTGCTACAAACTGATATCTGTTTCTTTATTACCCACAAGGGGCTAAACTTTTTACTCGGTGTATGTGTATATGTATGTATATTACTTCAAAAGTTCCCGCAAGCCCATATGTAAAAAAAAAAATTTTTTACGGAAATCGACGGAAAGGTCTACTAGAGACGAAAGATCGCCTTTTTTTTTAAATGGAAGGACACATAAAACAAAAATAAGAGAGTTGCCATCAATGACGATCGATCTGTGACACCAAACTTAAAAACGTGATAGAAGGGAGGGAATTCCTATTGATTCATATTAAAGGACCAACACTCACTCACTCACTCTTTCTTTCTCACATAAACTCGTTTGTTTTTTTGGGGGGGGTCCATCTATTTTAATTCTTTTCCAATATTATTTGAATTAACATACAAAACATATTTTATCGAAGTCTTTTATTGATTCTTATAGCTCTATTTCCCCCTACAATTTTTGTTTTTTATTATTGAAATTTGAATAAATTTTACGTCTTTTCAGGCATTTGATAAACGAATTTATGTGACAACTCAATATTTAGATTTAATACACAAAGTGTAATTAATTTTTCGGCGATCTTTCGTCTCTAGTAGACCTTTCCGTCGATTTCCGTAATTTTTTTTTTTTTTTTACATATGGGCTTGCGGGAACTTTTGAAGTAATATACATACATATACACATACACCGAGTAAAAAATTTCAGTTATCTCTTTCTTTCACACATTACTCTGTCTCTTCACACACATTAACAGAAGCACTTCACTTACACAACATACTGTCTGTCTCCCACACCCCATCAAACACACACACACACATGTACATCAATGCTTCCCATGCACGGTAACTTCAAAAGAACTTCCCTCGTCATACAATCGCTTTCTCTTAGTCTCTTTCGCTCTCATTACTTCAAAAGTTCCCGCAAGCCCATATGTAAAAAAAAAGATTGCCAATTTTTCTGTTGGTTCAAACTGTTTATTAGTCAAATTGTTTTCTTTTTTATTATTAAAGTCTTCTATAATTTTCTACTGGGGTAATTAATTTAATTAACCACAAATTATTAACATTTGCAACAGATAGGACAACGTTTCGTGGTAATTAGTATTTAGCAATAATACAATATATTAAAGATTTAATAAAGAGATTGTCTCTAAGACAGCATGAAATAACTGTCATGTACTGGGAGAGATTATATTCCGATAAAACAACCTATTTGTAAATGGAAATATAATAGAAGTACAAGATAAGAGCGGCATAACTATAGAATGATGCCCCATCGATTTGTCTCGCCATAATTTTCGATAGAAAGCCATTTTAAGTTAAGTTAAGTTAAGCTAAGTTTTTGGTTCAAAAAGCAAAAAGCAAGGCCATGTAGGGGGACATGGAGTTATGTACAGGGAGGGTGTTCATGCAAAGAGTTCAGGCCATTTCTGGGCAAGAGATATATTTTCGATGATGTAGGTTACAATTATCTTCATAAAATTTTGGAAAAAGTTTTGTCTCTTTTTTCCTCGGAATTTCGTACCCTACAATTTTTGCTCCCTTTAAAAATTTGCCTGCATTATAATGAAATAAATACGTACTCACTATTCTGCATAAATTTCTTTCGGAGAATTTTCCCAGGCAAAATAAGGTGCGAGGAGAAAGTTCAGTCCAACCGTAAAAGAGTCATGGGTGCTTCTTCGTTTACGGCAAAGAATTAGCAGAAACTCCTCCACCCACCTCTACTCCACTACCACCCCAACTCCATAGCTACCCTCACCCCAACACCACTGCCACAATCATAATTAAGACCACCATTAATTAGTAGCAACACCTCATATATGGCAGTGATTAGGGCGGCGAACTGGCAGAAACGTTAGCGCGCCAGGCAAAATGCTTAGCGGTATTTCGTCTGCCGTTACGTTGTGAGTTCAAATTCCGCCGAGGTCGACTTTGCCTTTCATCCTTTCGGGGTCGATTAATTAAGTACCAGTTACGTACTGGGGGTTGATGTAATCGACTTAATACCTATGTCTGTCCTTGTTTGTCCCCTCTATGTTTAGCCCCTTGTGGGTAATAAAGAAATAGGTATTTCGTCTGTCGTTACGTTCTGAGTTCAAATTCCGCCGAGGTCGACTTTGCCTTTCATCCTTTCGGGGTCGATAAATAAAGTACCAGTTTCGTACTGAGGTCGATGTAATCGACTTAATCCCTTTGTCTGTCTTTGTTTGTCCCCTCTATGTTTAGCCCCTTGTGGATAGTAAAGAAATATATATGGCTGTGATTTGAAAGAGACCAGGCTGCTGTTTCTAGCAGACTGAGTGACCACGTAGAAGCTAACTGCTCGACTTATCAGAAAGTCAACAGAAAGGATGAAAAGCAAAAATCGACCTCGGCGGAATTTGAACTCAAGACATAATACTGAAAGATGGAATGTTCTTTGACCTTCTCTCTGTCATATAACAACTCACTTGCCATGTCTTTAGAATCTGTTAATACTTTAACCGCGCCGGATAAAGTGTTTAACGGCATTTGTTCCGACTTTACATTCTTAGTTCAAATGCCGTCGAAGTCGACTTTGCTTTTCATAATTTCGAGGTCGTTAAAATAAGTACTTGTTGACTACTGGGGTCGATGTAATCAGCTTCTCCACCCCTTAAAAGTGCTGGCTATGCGCCAAAATAAATAAATAGTATTTTAACAAAACTTAGGCTGCAAGCTGACGTGTTTCGGACAAACTGCTTGGCTGCATTTCGTCCGTCCTTACGTTCTGAGTTCAAATTCCGCTGAGGCTGACTTTACCTTTCATCCTTTCGGGGTCAGTAAATACCATTTGAGCACTGGGGTCGATGTAATCGAATCCCCGACCCTTAAAATGACTGGTTTTGAACCATAATAAGAAAAGAATATTTTAACAATACCTAAAATGGCGAGCTGGCAAAATAATTTGTTAGCACACCGAGGAAAAATGCTTAGCGGCATTTCGTCCGTCTTTACGTTCTGATTTCAAATTCCACTGAGGTCGACTTTGCCTTTCATCCCTTCGGTGTTGATAAATTACCAGTTACGCACTGACCATGAGCAGAAATAGTGGGGAGCATCATAGCCATGTGTTGAGAGGGATTCTTTGGGGTTTGAATAATTCACCTTTGGAAACAGGGGTGTTTCGTTCAACATCCTTAAACAAACCTTATTCAGGGACATTTTGAGCGGGATGGGTTACTCGACCAGAAGAAAATTCTAACTGGGCCCCACCTGCAAGGTCATGTGCTGTTTATCTTGATATGAGATCACCTTGTCGCGCACATATGGTTGTGATACATGTGCCTAGTGTACCCTTATCAGACGGGTAGTCATGATGGGTATACTGGGCTTCGTATATTTTACCCCAGTGTCACTTTGATGGCATGCTCTGCTCGCTCACTCAATAATAATAATAATAATAATAAGGGAGGTGGGATAAGAGATTGGTTTCAAATTTTGACACAAGGACAGTAATTTCAGGGTAGGAAGTAAGCTGATTATATCGACTCAGTTCAAGTGGTATTTATTTTATTGACCCCGAAAGGATGAAAGGCAAAGTCGATCTCGGCGGAATTTGAACTCAGAACGTAAAGATGGATGAAATGCCGCTAAGCATTCCACCCGGCGTGCTAACGTTTCTGGTAGCCCGTCGTTGGTTTCAATTTTTGGCACACGTCCGTCATTACATCGACCTCAGTACTCGACTGATACTCATTTTATCGATCCCAAATGATAAACGGCAAAGTCGACCTCGGCAGAATTTGAATTCATAACGAAAAGACGGACGAAATACCTATTTCTTTACTACCCACAAGGGGCTAAACATAGAGGGGGACAAACAAGGACAGACATAGGTATTAAGTCGATTACATCGACCCCAGTGCGCAATTGGTACTTAATTTATCGACCCCGAAAGGATGAAAGGCAAAGTCGACCTCGGCGGAATTTGAACTCGTAACGTAAAGACGGACGAAATGCCGCTAAGCATTTTGTCCAGCGTGCTAACGAATCTGCCAACTCACTGCCCAAGGTAGTGGAGGGGGATAAAATATTGAAACAATTTTTTTACAGGATCATTCCAGTCTCCCTCTTAACTGATTTTGTTAATTGCGTATTTCTAAACGAAATTCTCCGGAGATATTTTAGATGTTATACATTACGGTTATATGGGGAGAGCAAATTGAAAGACAGGTTGGCAATTTTTCATCTCTAGTAGACCTTTCCGTCGATTTCCGTAAAAAAATATTTTTTTTTACATATGGGCTTGCGGGAACTTTTGAAGTAATGAGAGCGAAAGAGACTAAGAGAAAGCGATTGTATGACGAGGGAAGTTCTTTTGAAGTTACCGTGCATGGCAAGCATTGATGTACATGTGTGTGTGTGTGTTTGATGGGGTGTGGGAGACAGACAGTATGTTGTATAAGTGAAGTGCTTCTGTTAGTGTGTGTGAAGAGACAGAGAGTAATGTGTGAAAGAGAGAGATAACTGAAATTTTTTACTCGGTGTATGTGTATATGTATGTATATTACTTCAAAAGTTCCCGCGAGCCCATATGTAAAAAAAAAAATTTTCTACGGAAATCGACGGAAAGGTCTACTAGAGACGAAAGATCGCCCAGGTTTATTTAGTAGAATTCGGGGTCACTAATTTTCAGTATGGATTTTAATTAATGGTCTGGGAACATATAAGAGTGATGCTTCAAAACTCAGAAGGAACCTCGCAACGCCATATTAATTATTTTTTTTAACGTATCATTCCATCTCCTTTTAGACTATGCTAAATGTGTACTTTTTCAATGAAATTTTCATGTCTTCGGTGAAGTAAATTATAAAAATTTGGAAGAAAAAAGGGAGTTGTACTTGGAGAAATTTTTGTAATGCCCTTCCTTCTCCTGAAAAGAAGAACGAAAAAAAATTTTATTTTTCCTTTGAGCTGAAACTTGTCAC
Organism: Octopus sinensis; assembly: GCF_006345805.1. Classification (NCBI taxonomy): domain Eukaryota; kingdom Metazoa; phylum Mollusca; class Cephalopoda; order Octopoda; family Octopodidae; genus Octopus; species Octopus sinensis. The sequence continues at coordinate 12,836,007 of NC_043022.1, forward strand.
TTTTCCACCTTATTTTTTTTTTACTCAGGGAAATTATACTTTACTTTTTTACTTGTTTCAGTCATTTGACTGCGGCCATGCTGGAGCACCGCCTTTAGTCGAGCAAATCGACTCCCGGGACTTATTCTTTTGTAAGCCTAGTACTTATTCTATCGGTCTATTTTGCCGAACCGCTAAGTAACGGGGACGTAAACACACCAGCATCGGTTGTCAAGCAATGCTAGGGGGACAAACACAGACACACAAACACACACATACATACATATATTTATACATATATACGACGGGCTCCTTTCAGTTTCCGTCTACCAAATCCACTCACAAGGCATTGGTCGGCCCGGGGCTATAGCAGAAGACACTTGCCCAAGGAAAATTATCTGAATGAAATCTTTGTGGAAAAGTGAGAGTAATTCTCACACTTTAATTATGATATCTCTTTCATTCATTATTATTATTCAAACAAATTAGGTAACGAACTTATTTCAGCGTCAGAAATAAAATAAAACTAACGGCATTTCCCTCGAACTTTGATTTTCTAAGCGTAAATCCTGCTGAGGTTAAATTTGCCTTTCATCTTATACGGATTAATAAAAAAAGAAGTACCAGTCAAGCAGTCCTCGAAAAACTGCTTCCCTCGTACCAAAAATGTGTAATAATTATTATGCGAGCAAATTTTTCGGGGGAAAACTATAAATAAAAATTGGAGGGAGATGACCCGAAACTCCTAAATATTATTTTTTTCTTTCTGTTTTTGTTTAAAAATTTTATGAAAATAAACGTAATCTACATCCTCGATAACGTATCTCAAGAAAAGTTCATGTTCCAATCCGTTGTACAAGCAATTAAGTTATGGTTAATTAATCTAATTAATTACTAGTAAAATACAGAAAGCTTGAACAACAGAAGAATATAGAACATACTACTTAATATAATTTGAATCAATTGAAAGATGAATTATATTTTGTGTATTAAAATTAAATACATAAGAGAATTGAGTCTATTTTCAGTATAAGTTTTATAATGAAGGGAAATTTGCTGGGAAAAGTTAACTGACAACGTGGTGCCCTATTTAGGGTAATAATGAAGCAATAGGAATTATCTCCCTTCCATCACGTCACGTTTATCTTTGAGCTGCATTTTCATCATGGGGGAAGAGATGAGAGTTCACAGGCACTAAATCTGGTGAACAGGGCAGGCGTGGAAGTGTTACCATATTGTTTTTGTCAAGGAACTCACAAATGAGAAGAGTTTGGTGACAGGGTACATTGTCATCATGAAGAATCCAGTTCTTTGCGTTCCACAGATCTGGTTGCTTTCACCGAATGTCCTCCCTCAAACATTTCAAAACATCGTTGATTGGCTTCTGATGATCCTCAGGCACAAAATGATGAATTTTCTCCACATTTCTGAGGGGTTCGCTTGTGGTAGGTCTTCCAGACCACTCATTGTGTTCCAGGGATGTTCTTCTGCTTTTGAAGCCCCCATGCCACTCGAAACCTTGGCTATGATCCATTGCCTCATTGCCGTAAGCTTGCCGAAACATGCTCAATGTCTCTATAGCAGACTTCCCAAGTTTAACACAAAATTTCACGTTGGCTCTTTGTTCCAATTTCCTGCTCATGACAAAAATCACAGACTACAGCATACACGTGATCACAAAAACACAAATTTCACAACTTGCAATGTAAACACAGTGATGTCACTCAGCACATTGCCTCATGAAGGTCACTGCTAGCCCTCCCTGTGCACACAATCATGTGCTGCCATCTGTTGGCATGCTACAGAACTAGTCCGGGAACTTTTTAGTACCACCTCGTAGATAGATTGTACCTCTATTTGGTACCTATTTACAGCTAGATAATTTATACCTTCGCATGGTACCTGTTTACAATTAGGTGAACTAGAAATTATACCAGAATAGATTATGGAACCTGGTGCAACTCCTGGCCTTGTCAGCTCCTGTCCAACTGTACAACCCCTACCAGCATGGAAAAGAGGCATTAAACGATGATGATGATGATGGTGGTGGTGGTGGTGATGAACTGTACATTCACAAGGTACCTATTTACAGTTAAGTGAGTGTACCTTTGAACTTGGTACCTATCAACAACAAGATGGACCATATCAATCCACATGGTACCTCTTTACAGCCAGGTGGGTTGTGCCCAAATTTGATACACATTTACAGCTAAGTGTACAGTACCTTCATATGGTACCTGTTGGCAGCCAAATAGACTGTGCCACTCTTTGCTATCACATAAATAACTCCCTGATATATTTAGATCATCTACCAAGAACTTTTTATATCTTTTACCATTGTTAAGTCTCTCTCTCTTCTTAGATCTAAATGCTCTGTGAACAAGTAGGTTTGTTCTTTATTTCAGTTGTTTCATATTTTGGTACACTTTATGCGAATCCCTCAGGAATTGTTTCTTGATATTCTCATATTCCTCATCCAACCACAATTTTTTTTATCATTTATCTTTCATTTGCTTCATTCATTGCTCTGTGGTCATGCTGGGGCACCACCTTCAGGGATTTTAGCCAAACAAATCAACCCCAAGTACTTGTGTGTGTGTGTGTGTGTGTGTTTGCTTCTCAAGTCTGATATTTATTCTAGTGGTCTCTTTTGCTGAACTGCTGGGTTATGTGGACATAAACAAACCGACACCAGTTTTCAAGCAGTGGGATGAGTTGACAGATATAGACACAAAGACACACACAATGACATATATACATGTGTGTGTGTGTCTCTCTCTCTCCCTCTCTCTCTCTCTCTCTCTCTCTCTCTTTATATATATATATATATATATACATATATAATATACCATGACCTTCCAGACAGTTTTTGTCCACAAAATCCACTTACAAGACATTGGTCAGACCCTGAGCTATAGTAAAAAAAAATACTTGCCCGAGGTACTGCACAGTGGGGACTGAACTCGAAACCCACATCGTTGTTAAGCAAGTTTCTTAACCACACAGCCAATGCCTGTGCCTATTATTCATATTTCCCATTTACCTCTTTCTATCTGTCAGTTGCTTCATATTTCGGTTGCACACTTTGTGAATCCCTGAGGAATACTTTCTCACTCTTTCTCACATTCCTCATTCAACCGCTCTTCCTATTTCCTTTTTATCTCTCTATTTTTTGTCAGTTCTTTAGATTTTTGCTTTTTGTCTTCATTTTATTCTTCTCTTTCTCATGTGAATGTCTAGTCTTATCAGTCAGCCATGTCTTGCTCCAACTTATCGTATTGCATTCTCTTCTGCTGTGTTTAGACACTCCTTGAGGCTTCTCCAATAGGTTACTGCATTTGTTATATATATATATATATATATATTATATTATTTACTTATATCATTATGTATATGTATATTTTTATATGTATAAGAGTGTGAGTATATGCACTCATATGTATATGTATATGTTGTATTATGGGTATGCACCCACACCCATGTGGGTATATATGTAGACTGATTTATATTACATAATCTCCGAAGAGGCCTTATGATATTTTTGTAAATGTCTCATTATATATATATATATATATATATATTGACCTACCATAAAGGGCTAGTATTGGTAAAATGAGACATACTTATCTACATGGCCGAAACAGCTGTAAGATGTAATCAATACTTATATTTATATTTACTTATATTTATATTCTCTTTTATATATATTCTACTTATTATACAACATTACTTTTTTATGTAAACTTTTTTATGTACATTCCTTTATGTACACTGATTTGTTCTGCTTTTTATATCTAACCCTACAGTCTCTTATGTGGTGGTTTAATAAAGTATGTGATTGAGTATTATCTGGTAATTGATATTTGATTTAGATTTATTTCTCCATTTTCTTATCTTGTATTAGTAATTTGTGGTAAATCATTTTACCTTTGCCCATATAATACAGTAAATGAATTGATTACATCGCAATCATTAACATTTATGTATTAACTTTGTTGGGTACTTCACTAGCAGTATATTAGATATATGTTATCCCATGGAGGGTTGCATTTACAACCCCTATCTCAATTTGTATATATATATATATATATATATATATATATGAGTGGCTGTGTGGTAAGTAGCTTGTTTACCAACCACATGGTTCCAGGTTCAGTCCCACTGCATGGCACTTTGAGCAAGTGTCTTCTACTATAAGCCTTGGGCCGACCAAAGCCTTGTGAGTGGATTTGGTAGACGGAAACTGAAAGAAGCCCGTCATATATATGTATATATATATATATATGTATGTGTGTGTATATGTTTGTGTGTCTGTGTTTGTCCCCCCCCCCCAAACATCGCTTGACAACCGATGGTGGTGTGTGGTGTGTTTATGTCGCCGTAACTTAGCAGTTCGGCAAAAGAGACTGATTGAATAAGTACTAGGCTTACAAAGAATAAATCTTGGGGTCGATTTGTTCGACTAAAGGCGGTGCTCCAGCATAGCCGCAGTCAACTGACTGAAACAAGTAAAAGAGTAAAGAGTAATATATACACATACACACATACACACCCATACACACACACACACATGCACATGTGTACACTCACACACACACACGCACACATACAATAGGCTTCTACACAGTTTCTGTCAACCAAATTCACTCATTGGTTGGCCTGAAGCTATAGAAGAAGATACTTGCTCAAGGTGATGTGCAGTGGAGGCTGAACCCAAAACCACATGGTTGAAAAGTGTGTTTATTAACAACACATCGATGCCTAGGTCACAGTTAGATTGTCGTACAACTGTATTCTGTTCCTGGATACATTTTACAAGTTTTAATCTGTTATTTTTCATTAACACAAAATCTGATTTTTTTAAGGATTTCTCTTGGCCTTTTCCATATCCATTTTCTGCGTTAAGAAATTTCATGCCATTTTTTTCAATTCCTGAAAGTTAAATACATCAGAAGAACTGTATGATAGCACAAGAAATACAAAAAGATCATCATCATCATTCATCATTGTTCGACCGTGGTCGAGACAATGGAATTTACCATGCTACGCCAGACTTCAAGGTCCATCATGGCATTACGGATGTCCTGTTGCTGGATGCCTGTATCCCTGGAGATTACATCAGGGTAGGAGAGTGTGCGCCCTCTGGTATCGCGAGTAGATGGCTTCCAGAGGAGAAGAGTAGAAATTACCTCTTTTTCAGCTCTGCAACAATGTCCAGCAAACTGGACTCTCCTACCTTTCACAAGAGATGACACAGGTGGTAGTTTCCCATATATTTGCATTTTGGTTGGATGACGCTTCCACGAGAGATTTTGAGCTCTCATAAGGAGGCGAGTGTAGGTTCCTGTTGCTGGATGCCTGTATCCCTGGAGATTACATCAGGGTAGGAGAGTGTGCGCCCTCTGGTATTGCGAGTAGATGGCTTCCAGAGGAGAAGAGTAGAAACTGCCTCGTTCTCAGCTCTACAACAATATCCAGCAAACTGGACTCACCTACCTTTCACAAGAGATGACACAGGTGGTAGTTTCCCATATATTTGCATTTTGGTTGGATGACGCTTCCACAAGAGATTTTGAGCTCTCATAAGGAGGCGAGTGTAGGTTCCATCCAACCGCCTCTCAAAAAGATACAATTATATGTACAATCAAGAGGAGTCAATGGTTGGTGTATTTATAATATAAAAATAATAATGAAATTATTGTATACAGTGCTCAGGTGCACCACAACTTGTCAGAAAGTGCGTATGCAGTAATGTACAAATGTCTGGAAAGCGAACAATGTATGAGTCAGATACATGCTTGTGTGTGTATGGAGGGGAGAAAATCAGGTGTAGTGTTGGTGAATCTCAGGAAGTGTGGAAGTTTTGAAGGATGCAGTGCTCCGACAACTGACAACTGATGCCGGCAGTTTGTTCCATGCTTCAGCAACTCTCAGCGTGAAAAAATGTTTCTTGAAGTCATGGGAGCTGTGTTGTTTTCTGACTTAGTAAATATGTCCACGGGTGTTAGACGGGTGGAGTTTGAAAAGGTGCTCAGAGTTATTGTTTGTAAGATGGTTGATAATTTTATGGGTGTCTGCCAAGTCAGCTGCCAGACGTTGGAGTTTTAATGTGTCCATGCCCAGGGAAGTAAGGCGTTCAGAATATAGCAAATGCCTGATGGAGGGTATTCTTTTGGTTGCACATCGCTGAACGGCTTCCAGATGATTGATATCCTGGGCAAGATAGGGGTTCCAAACCGGTGATGCAAATTCCAGGTGAGGTCTTACCATAGCTATATAAAGCCGCAGATAGATAGCCGGAGAGTGGCTCGCACACGATACTCACTGCAATGCCTCAGCGAAAAAGACGAAAGTATGATTTAAATTCGCTTTGTGTATATATTCGTGTGTGGTGCATGCTGGAGCAGTTACAGATACAAAAGGGTTAAAGAACTGCCAATCTTAAAGACAGAAGTCAAGCTAACACAGAAAATGGTGAACAAATGACTACAGTATGCTGCTTATGCTTACATGCACAGGGTAAATATGAAATCACTCTCTTTACTCTTTACTCTTTTACTTGTTTCAGTCATTTGACTGCGGCCATGCTGGAGCACCGCCTTTAGTCGAGCAAATTGACCCCAGGACTTATTCTTTTTGTAAGCCCAGTACTTATTCTATCGGTCTCTTTTTGCCGAACCGCTAAGTGACGGGGACGTAAACACACCAGCATCGGTTGTCAAGCAATGCTAGGGGAACAAACACAGACACACAAACACACACACATACATACATATATACGACGGGCTTCTTTCAGTTTCCGTCTACCAAATCCACTCACAAGGCATTGGTCGGCCTGGGGCTATAGCAGAAGACACTTGCCAGAACCATGTGGACTGAACCCGGAACCATGTGGTTGGTTAGCAAGCTACTTACCACACAGCCACTCCTCATGGAATATTTTTATAGAAATGATTGCGGTTCCATAATACTTTTTTGTGAGAGAATATTACAATCTTTCCCAGTCAACAACATGCGTTAGCTGTTATAGAAACTAGTCATAAATTAACATAATTTGAATATTTGTAATGTTGATCTGCAAATTAACATGGAGGCTGTGTCAGAACACAGCATGCTGCATTATTTACCGTGAGAGGATTTCTCATGAGGACTTGTGGTGCATAACAGCACTTAAAGTTCTATTGTTGACCGATGAGAACCATCCGCTATGGTTGCTAGAGCTGCCAGATCACATGAAGATCACCCTGTTATGGGTTCCTCGGTGACAGATGTCCAGCAGCATGACAATAGCCAAATCTCCCATGCTTCTAACAAGTCCAGTGAAATGGTTCATTAGGTGACTGACTTCCTCTTTTTCCCACACATTACTCACTTGGAAAGAATGTGTTTACATTGTTATGAGACCCACAATAAGGCTTTATAATATTTAACCCTTTAGCGTTCAGATTACTCTGTCAAACATAATGTTTTTTCATTCACATTGTTTTGAATTAATCCTGTATTATCTTGTAGCTCTGAGAATTTGATGATGTGATGGTTTATTTTGAGGATGACATTGTAGGATATGGGCAAGAGGCCAGATCTAGATGGTTTGAACATAAAAGAAGTAGAAAATTTGGGCCGGATATGGCCAGTTTAAATGCTAAAGGGTTAAGGCCTCTTTTCAGTTTTTGTCAACCAAATCCCTCCACGTGATTTTGGTCAATCCAAGGCTATCTTAGAAGACACTTATACAAGATGCCACGCAGTGGGACTGAACCCAAAACCAAATCGTTGGGAAGTGAACTTCTTATCCATACAGCCATGCCACTAAATGTGTGGTCGCTAGACCTGCTGGCAACAGCAGCCAAATGTCTGACAAATTACCCTGTCAACTTTAACCCTTTAGCATTCAGATTACTCTGTCAAATGTGGAGCTTATTTACTCTTTTACTTGTTTCAGTCATTTGACTGCGGCCATGCTGGAGCACCACCTTTAGTCGAGCAAATCGACCCCGGGACTTATTCTTTGTAAGCCCAGTACTTATTCTATCGGTCTCTTTTTGCCGAACTGCTAAGTGACAGGGACATAAAGACACCAGCATCGGGGACAAACACAGGCACACAAACACACACATATATATATATATACACATATACGACAGGCTTCTTTCAGTTTCCGTCTACCAAATCCACTCACAAGGCATTGGTTGGCCCGGGGCTATAGCAGAAGCTACTTGCCCAAGATGCCACGCAGTGGGACTGAACCCGGAACCATGTGGTTGGTTAGCAAGCTACTTACCACACAGCCACTCCTGCGCCTATTTACATACATTTTGAAATAATCATGCATTATCCTGTAGCTTCAAGTGTTTGATGATGTGATTGTTTATTTTTTGAATGACATTGTAGGGCAAGTGTGAGAGGCTGGATCTAACTGGTTTGAACATTAAACAGGTAGAATATCTGGGCTGGATATGACCAAGGATATACTTACTACATAAGAGATGAGGTGGACAGTATTTAATACCTTAGACACATGTTACCATCAGAATTTCCTGGTTCAATTCTCACTCTATCCAACTACACATGCTGTCATTTTGTGGCATGTTGACCAAGAGAGCTTCTGCATGGTCACTCTATCTGCATGAAAAAGCAGCCTAATCTCTCACTAAGTATTGCCTTATTTGAGGTAGTGCTAGTAGTTGTGGTGGGGAAGTAGTGGAGATGTGTAATGGTGGTGGTGGAATTTGTGGTGAGACTATGGAAGTGGTAGCGGTAGTAGTGTTGATGTATGAAGCTTGTGGCAAGTAACTGAAGACGGTGGTGGGAATGTTGGTGGCTGTGGGGGTGGTGATGATGTGTGTGGTAGTGGTCGTAGCAGTGGTTGTTGAAAGGAGTGGTAACTGTTGTATAGTTCAGCTCAGCTCGGACGAAGCAGACCTATGACGAAAGTCATTCCAGCCATGACCAACACAATTATTTCAAAATGTTCTTTCATTTCTTTAAACTCTATGGGGTGTGATGTGATTCAAAGGATGTTTAGTTGCTATTTCTAGCAGGCCTAGCAACTGCACGGAGACTCCATGGTTGGTAGGTGTAGATGCAGGGGAAGGGTGTTTATCCAAAATGGTGGTTGGGTAAGTAGCTTGCTTACCAACCACATGGTTCCGGGTTCAGTCCCACTGTGTGACACCTTGGGCAAGTGTCTTCTACTATAGCCATGTGAGTGGATTTGGTAGATGGAAACTGCAAGAAGCCTGTCGTATATATGTGTGTGTATATATATATATATATATATGTAGATCCAGATGAATATGGTACTTAAGTTGAGGCACCAGAATTTAGTACACTATTATCCATGTAATTTCAAAATAAGGTGATTAAAACCAAAATAAGCAACAAGGATATCCAGAGGTAATGCAGTACGATCGTTTCATGCCACTCCATTTAATTGAAAAATACAATCATTTCATTACATCAATTTAATGGATAAGAGGATAAGGAGATAGACAAAGAACATATTTTACCAACAATATCATAGTCCCTTTATCCTCTTGGAGATTTTAGGCAAAATTATACTAATGTGTCCATCTGTTCTAAATTAATTAAATTCTATGTCTTTGTGCAGCTGAAGATTGCTCTACATTTTAAATTGATGTAATGAAATGATTGCATTGTTCAATTACCTTGTTGCTTATTTCGAAACGTGGAGTAGATGAAACAAAGGCGATTGAAGAAGGGGGATTTTCCTTGTTTTGTATGTCCTGTACTCTATTTTTTCGTTAAGAAAAATGTCCATTTCCTTGGTTTTGTGTTTGTGTTTTCGTTTCTCATTGTGTTCGACGTTTTTTTTTTGGTGTCCTGTACCCATATATGCATGTATATATACATGTAGAGGTAGGTACGTACATATATGTTTGTATATATGCATATGTTTTATTTATTTATTAATTTATTTTATATATATATGTATATGTATGTATGTATGTATGTATATGTTTGTGTCTGTATTTGTCCCTCCAACATCGCTCGACAACCGATGCTGGTGTGTATACGTCACCCGTAACTTAGCAGTTCGGCAAGAGAGACCGATAGAATAAGTATCTAGGCTTACAGAGAATAAGTCCTGGGGTCGATTTGCTCGACTTAAGGCCGTGCTCCAGCATGGCCGCAGTCAAATGACTGAAACAATTAATAGAATAAAAGAATATGTAAGGGCGGCGAACTGGCAGAATTGTTAGCACGCCGGACGAAATGCTTAGCGATATTTTGTCTGCCGTTACGTTCTGGGTTCAAATTCCGCTGAGGTCGACTTTGCCTTTCATCCTTTCGGGGTCGATTAAATATGTCCCTGTAGGCAATAAAGAAATGTGTATGTGTGTATGCGTGCACGTGTATATATATATATATATATATATATTATATATATATATAAATGACCAATAATAACACAGGGTAAAATTAATTAATAACAAAGGGTAAAATTAATTAATAACAAAGGGTAAAATAATAACAAATTCATGCCGAATTCTACTTGGTGAAATTATTGATTACTTCTTAATTAATTAATTTTACCCTTTGTTATATATATATATATAATATAATTAGGGCTTAGTAAAATAAATTACTTTGCCACATACTGAACTTTCTAGAAATAGCAGCCAAAAAGTTTTTAGCCATTTCCACTACTTTAAGAAAACTTATCTCAGATAATGTTTGCTCAAAGATAACTCACGAAGATATGGAGGTAAAAACAGTAAAATATAACTGATTCATCACTCGCGGCCATACGTAACGTTTCTGTTCAACTTTTAAATGCATTTATAATCCTGCAAACTGTTGCTCAGTTTCACGTAAACGTTCATCTTTATAGTTGTAAGAAGTAAAACACTGAGTAACAGATTCTGAAGGGGGTTTTGCGGTTTTGTTTTTTTTTAACCCTCAATAAAATACTATTTTATTCTACCTTTATACTATTTTTCTCCACCTCGTTTCGTACCTACACATATGTATTTGTATGTATGTACATGTGTATATGTAAGCTCACATACACACACACAAATACACACACATACACACACATACACGCACACACACACACATGTACACACACGTACACACACACAAATACACACACATACACGCACGCACACACATACACACACACACACATATATATATATCGTTAAATAAGCGTAAAACAAGAAGGTAAAAAAATCGCTCAATACTTCAATACTTTTAAGCAGTTCTCAAAAAAAGAAGCCTCCTCCTCCTCCTTCCCCTGCCCGTCGTCTCTCAATGTCAGAGCTCACCTCTCTTCCCCTCTCTTACGACATATCTTACGACTAACATATCTTATTTTACAAAATGTTAACTGAATTTTTTTACAAGCAGACATCACAACTTTTCCTTGAGCATCTACGGTTGCTTCTTTTTCTTCTTCTTCTTCTTCTTCTATCTAACTACCTTTATCTCTCTCTCTTCTTCGTTGACTTTTCTACTTCAACCCCCCCCCATCTCCTTCTCTCTCTCTCTCTCTCTCGTATCTATATCTTTTCCTCTCTCATTCTATCCCTTTGTTTTCCTTCTCTCTCTCTCTCTCTCTCTTTCTCAGCTGTGTGTGTCCCTCTCACATACTTCTTTCTATCATTCTAATTCCTTTTCGTCCCCGTGTTTTCCTTTTAATCTATCGCTCTCTCCTCTTACCTATATAACTCTTTATCTATCTATCTATTCATTAATATTTACAGAAGTAACTCAAGGGTCGAGAGTTTCGTGTGTCAGCACTGATCTATCTATCTGTCTATCTATTCCTATCTAAGCTTGCAGAGTCGTTAGCACGCCAGGCGAAATACGTAGCCGTATTTCGTCCGTCGTTACGTTCCGAGTTCAAATTCCGCCGAGGTCGACTTTGCCTTTCATCCTTTCGGGGTCGATAAATTAAGTACCAGTTACGCACTGAGGTCGATGTAATCAACTTAATCCCTTTGTTTGCCCCCTCTGTGTTTAGCCCCTTGCGGGTAGTAAAGAAATATATCTATTCCTATCTCGATCCAATATTCTCTTTTCTCTCCCTTTCTCTTAATCTGTCTTTCTCTTTCTCTCTCTCTCTCTCTTTCAACCTCTCCCACTCTTCCACCTTCCTTTCCCTCTCTAATTGTGCCTTCTCCCGTATACGAACCTCCCTCACTAACTGTTGCCCATCTCCTCAACCCACTCCTCACATTCAGTGATCCCCTTTTTTTTCCTCCACCGCTTTAGTAGAAAGGTAAGTTAATTTGCAAACGTTATTTAGTGATAGTGGTGGTGGCGATGGTGGTGGTGGTGGTGGTGGTGGTGATCGCGTTGTAGTGGTGTTGGTGGTGATGATGATGATGATGGTGGTGGCTGCGGTGTAGCGGTGGCTGTAGTAACGGCGGTGGTGTGACAGATGTGATGGCTGTGTGTGTGTGTCTAGGGGCAGGTAGAGCGTTATAGGGACAGTGTGGGGGTGAAGATGGCGATGTACAGGTGGAGGTGCGGTGGTGATGGTGGTGAAGTGATGGCGGCGGTGATAGTGTTGCTGGATTGGTGGTTGTGGTGGTGGTGGTACGGATGGTGACGACGGTGGCTTATTTTGTTGTATCGTTTTATACAGACCACAACTGCAATAAAAACAACAGTAATTATTGTCAACTATACAGTGGCGATGGCCGGAGGAGGAAAGAAAGTGTGGGGTAGAGCGAATGAGACGGAGAGACAGAGAAACAAAAGCGATAGAGTAAGAGAGATAAGGAGAGAGAGAGAGAGAGGAAGGAAAAGTCGTAGAGAGTACGACAGAAAGAGAAAGCAACAGAGAATGAATGATATATAGATGGGGAGGGTGGGAAGGAGTGAGAAGGAGAGATAGAGCAACAGACATAGAAAGGGTGAAAGAAAGAGACAGACAGATAGACAGATGGATAGGCATGGAGAGAAAGGGGACGAAAAAGGAGAGACAGAGTGAGAGAAAGAGTAAGACATAAGTAAGTGAAAAGGATGAAGAGTGAGAGAGAGAGAGAGTGAAACAAATGCTGGAGATAGAGAAGAGAAAAGTAAAAGATTTAAATTTAGGAGAGAAAGAAAGAGAGAGAGAAAGAGTTAGTGAGTGAGTGAGAGCGAGTGACAAAAATGATAGACATAGGACTGAGTGTCTGAGAGAAAGAGAGAATCGATAGGGAATGACATAGAGAGAGAGAGAGACGTAGTGGAAGGGAGACAATCAGATTGAAAAGAACAGAGAGAGAGAGAAAGCAAAAGAAATGTAGAAAGAGGTGGAGGGAGAGTAACAGAGAGAGAAAGGAAGAGCTGAAAATAGAAGAGAAAGGGGAGCGGAGAGAGGGCGGTAAAAAAAGAGGGAAGTGGAGAGAGAGAGGGAGAAATGAAGAGATAGAGAGGGTGCAGAAAGCCGGTGGCGAGAGAGATATATATACCATTAGAAAGAGAGGTGGACGTGGAGGCAGTTAGAGGGAGAGAGATGAAAAGAGAGAGGGGGTAGAGGTAGATCGAGAGAGAGATGAAGAGAATTTGAAAGAGAGAGCGGGAGAGTGGTGGAGAGAGGAATACCTAAAGGTGGGAATAGCGAGAAAGAAAGAGACAGAGATCGAGAGAGAGGGAGTGAATGAGAGTGTAAGTGCACAGAATAAGGCGAAGTGAGGTGCGTGTGGTTTGCTCTCTCTCTCTCACACATGCACAAGACAAACCAGTCTTCCTTGGGTGTTATTATTGTTGTTAGACACACCGATGGCCTGTCTTCTTTTCTGTCTCTTCAACTACAGCATGGCTTCCAGCTAACTAAACTCGTGTCGACGGATTTTCTCTCTCTCATTAAACAATAGAATCGTGGTTTCTTTTGATATACACCTCGCTCAGAGATTTATTACCACACACACACACACATATATATATTAAGTACACAAACACACGCATACACTCACTCACACACACACATACGCGCGCGCGTATAAGCACGCACATACCTATATATATATATATATTATATATAAAGATGCGTGCATTTAATTCACCGATTGCGGGTGTTTTACGAAAACAACAGTAACGACAACAACATCGCTTTCCACCCTGGATAAAACTCAACAACCGTATTAATTAGTAGTCCACCCCGTCCGAGCACTAATAGCTCCTTTTGCGATACATGCTTGGACGTCCTTCCTTGATGTGAACAAGGTTCCCTCTATCTATATATATCTATCTTTCTATCTATCATTTACTATTTCTCTCCTCCACTCTCTCTCCTTATATATATATTTTTAATTACTATTTCTGTCTCTGTGGTTGCCTTGTCTTTAAAGGCCAATGTTTCAATTCTATGGATATGGCAGACAAATCCGATTCGCAAGAATGTCTTCCCGAGGTCGGCAAAGTTCAGAAAGGTTAGTTGACCAGAAATTTCTTATCTTTTTTTCTCATGTATTTATATATGTAGGTATATATATTTTTGATAGTTCATTCACACATGTTTAAAATCTGCTTCCAAATTCACATCGATGTTGTTGTTGTTCCTATTCATTTGTGTTCCTTTCACAATTCAGAGAAAATATCGACTTTTATTTATTTTCTTGTAATGTTTGGAGATTTTATTTTACGTTTTGTATTTCGTTTAAAAAAAAAATATCGTCTTTCAATGTCTTTTGTGGGCCCTTGCGGCCTCAGTCTTAGCTTCGTAGGTACATATATATAGGTATGTGGGAATTACAAAACCTGGGACCAATAAAACAAATTATTACATTTAATTAAATGATTAATAATTGCTGAAATCATTATGAAAATCTTGAGGGTCCCTTTTTTTATGTTCTGAGTTCAAATTCCGTCAATGTCAACTTTGCCTTCATCTCTTGATAAAATAAAGTACCACTCAAGTACTGAGTCAATGCTATTAACTAACCCCTTGCATTCAAAATTTCTGCCCTTGGGCCTATTATCGAGTTGGCAGACTCGTTAGTGCGTCGGACAAAATGCTTGGCGGCGTTACTGCCAACTCGTTACGTTTTGAGTTCAAATGCTGGCGAAGTCAACTTCACTTTTTATCCTTTCGGAGTTGATAAAATAAAGTACCAGTCAATTATTTCTGCTTGTTTTCACTCTGTTTTAAAGAAGCATGTGGTAGAGATAGTTGTATATATTTTGTTTGTTTTTTCACCCCTTTATTTTGATACCCTGCTGCAAGATTTAGTTTTAAGGAAACTGAAAGTTGTGACACTCATGCCTTTGTATCTTAAAAGAAAAGGGGAGGAGAGAGAGAAGTGGTTTGACAGGGAATCGAAACCGTCACGGCAGTACTGCTTCGTGTGACTGAACATATCTCACACACCAGAGATATAAATTCGGTTAAGAGTCGCAATCGCCTTAGAATACCTCGCCATAACAGTATTTGATGGGAAGAGGTTCCCTCGCGGATCAAAAACATTCCAGGCTCGACCATCTCGTCCTTTTTTTAAAAGATATGTAGAGCTACATTCTCTAATTGTATTCTTCGTTTAAGACGATAGGGTGGTGTGTGTCTGTGACTATGGGTGTTGTTACTACGTAGAGGAGGTACCTTTCTTTGGCTCGGATCGAATCTGTATGTAACTGAACACCAAGTCAGATCAAAGCGAAAGATCGCCTCTGATTGAATTGACCTATGATCAAAAGCGCTCCAACTATGACCATCATCTCTTTGTTTCCAGATATCGTGTATCAAATACATTATTCAATGTAATCTTGGATATTTTTTTTTTAAAGATCGAGCTGTTATCTAGGGTAGATTTGGCTGTCTTTTCTAGCAAATTGATCGGCCACATAGAAGCTTCCTTGTTTGACTTGTGTCGGCAGATTAATTGTTTGTTCTGGTGAAATTGGTTTCGATTTCTCGGTAGAACCTCTTCGTTTTACGTCAGTTCTGACGTTTGGAAAAGCAGCAATGAATTCGTGTTATGTTAAACAGTCCTTACTGTTCGGTATTTATTGCTGAAATTAATTTATTGGAAATCATTAGGAATATTCCTGGTAACATTACATCACAGGGTGCTTCTATCTTGTGATACTTAATCCTCGAGTTACGTTCTGTCGTCAGTGGGTATTCTTGTAGAATAGAGTCGGAAATTATTTAATACGCTACAAACCTTGATTTCCTGGGATCTTTATGTTATAAGTATCGTAGATTTCGAAATTGCAAAGTACAGCACAAAAAAATTGTGTGGGAAAGTAGATTTTGTCCTCCACCCTTCCGGGAATTCTCAGTTTTAACTTTTCGAAAAAAAATTTTTTCAGATTTATATTACACTATAATTTTTGAAAGTTCGTAATCTTAAAATGCTAAAAATATAAGCCTGAGTCGGAGCTAAAAAGATTACAGAAAAGGGGGACCTCTTTCTCTCATCTTTTCTCTTTTTTTCCTTTTTTTTTTCTTTCTGATTCATCATCTAGGAATCTGCGTGAAAATGCAGACCCGAAGAAATTACTGATTTTGGCACACAGGATGATTTGTGGGATGGTCACATTCTGGAATACCTTTTGCTTGCAGGTATTCTAAATCGGGACTAATTTGGGTGCTTAAACAACAGCACTACCACTAACTACTACATGCGTCAGTCTGCCAGTCACCCTCCATCCGTTTACGAGATGGCTATCTATCTATCTACCCACCACCCTGATACACTACCTTCCTAATATTAAATATCGCAGCTGTTTGTAACCGTTTCCTGTCTTGAACTCCGCACCTCTTGCTTCAAACTGCGAGTAAATTAAGCCTGTTTACTTCAGCTGGCAATAAACAACCATCAGTTGTATTTCTGAGTGTTCCAACATTCCAAACACGCCAATAATGACGGCAACAAATCGCCTAACTGCTTAGAAATTCCATCATGCATGGAGATTTCCGCGATCGATCCACAATAAACTGTGAATCAGTGGACCTGTTTCGAGTTTTGCTCGCAGCAAATTCCTCCTCCCTCCTTGTTTGTCAGTGGTATTTATTCTTCGGGGTCGATTAAATAAGTACCAGTTACGCACTGGGATCGATATAATCGACTTAATCTGTTTGTCTGTCATTGTTTGTCCCCTCTCTATGTTTAGCCCCTTGTGGGCAATAAAGAAATAGGTATTTATTCTTCGTTTGAGGAAAGACATGCCATGAGCGGAAATACCCACCCTTTAAAGTATGTGAACTTCATAGAAAATGAGCAAATAGCCGTCATATTTTTCCTAATTACTTCCTATCGATAAAGATTTCTTTTTTCTAAAAAAAACTATTTTTCTTCCTAAGATGTCTAAATGCGGTAAGAAGAAAGTCTGGATGAGGTCAATTCCCAGATTTTAATATCAGGAACATGTACATAAAACGAAACTAAAGACCCACTTAACGTCTATAATATAAGTCTTTAAAAAACTGGTTTCTGATTTGGACACAAGGATTAGCTCTTTTTAAAATTTTTTTTTTAAGGAAAATGGATAGTCTGTACCACGGGCCTCAATACTCGGCTGGTACTTTCATTTTATCGACCCTATAGGGATAATAGGCAAAATTAATCTCGTCGGGATTTGAACTCAAAATGCAAAAAAGCCGGTACGAATGACATCTTCCCAATCTCCAACGATTCGAGCAGCTCTCAATAATACATTATCTTTTTTTATAGTATGACATATTACACATTAGTACCCCTTTCGACTTTGTTTCTTCATAACTTTCTGAAAAATGCTTATTTTTTCATGAAATTTTGCAGAGGGACTTTTTCGAGAATGTAGATTACAACGATGTTGATAAAATTTAGGAGGGAAAAAAAATAAAAGAACAGTTGTGGCTTCGGATCGGTCTCCCTCCTCTCTCACTCGACTTGTGACCACCAATTTCTGTAATTTAAGCATTTTAGCATTTGTTTTTTCTCCAGATTTATGTTTGAAACATCAACATTACGTATTATGCTGTCACGAAAACATTTCTGCAAAATGTCATTTAAAAATATACATCTTAAAAAGTAGGGAGGGAGAAGAATGACCGAAACAAATTCAAAAATGAAAAAAAGAATTCTTTTTAATATTGTCAACGTAGTCGTAAATATGCACCCTCGGAAACATCTCTTTGCAAAATTGCATGTAAAAATTGGAATTTTCCAAGAAGTTATGAGGAAACAAAGTCGAAGGGGTACTAATCTGTAGTTATGACCTTAGTACTCCCACTTGAAATTGATAAATCTTTAGAAATGTGTTTGTGGCATTAATTAATGACATGGTTCGATTATTTGTTGTGGGTTCAAACCCTAAGGTTCACTTTGTATTTGGTCGGAGGTGTGTGTACAACCGGGGTTAGTTTGTTTGCGTCCTTGTAACTCAATAGAGCTGTTGAATTAGGTACCAAACTTACAAAAAATAAGTGCTGGAGTCGATTTATTCGACTAAACCCTTGAAGGCAGTGCTCCAGCAAGGCCGCAGTCTAATGACTGAAACAGGTAAAAAAAATAAAACACATACACACACAATTTATATGTTTGGTTCATTTTCTGTTTCTTCTTGAAACCCACCACCACCACCACCTCCTATCCTTTTCTTTTTCTACAAAAGCAAACATTTCTTGTAGCTGAGTCAACCTTTAAACACGGCTCGCAAAGCCATTAATAAATAGTCATCATCTTAATAATAATAACAATCTTCTCTGATATAAGAAAATGCTTTCATAAACGAGGTGTGTGTGTGTGTAAAGGATCTTCAAAGAAGACGGGATGAGTATACGTCGCACTGTGTGTGTGTGTCAGGCTCCTAGCATGTGTGCAAACTCTGTGTGTATGTGTGAAGCTTTTAGAAGTGTGTGTTGGTGTGTATGCCTGTTGGTGTGTATGCATGTCAGGCCCATACTGTGTATGTATCTCTTGGTGCATGTATAGATATCTACCTTGTTGATATCACATGTGCATGCCTGTTTTGTCAGCAGATTTGTGTACATTTTACTCAAGTGCGTGTGTGAATTATTTGTACTAACAATATATCCATTGAATAACAACACCCTGTTGGCGATACCCCCTTACGCATGATATCTACCTCTGTTTATATACATTGGCTTCTGAAATAAAATTAATTTTTTTTTTTTTTGGCCTTCTTCCTCAACACAAACTGTCATGACCAATTATTAGTACATCTTCATTTATTTCTTCCCATTACAGACAATAGGTGAAAGGTATAAGAAATCTATTTGGGTCTGTATTCAGCCTGTAGACTCTCAATGTTGGAGTCCCGACGTTACGTACCTCTTTCCCTATTTTAAATAGCATCTCTAGGTCTTCCTCAAATCACACCCCCACGGGGCATCTTTTTATTATTATTGTTTTTAATAAAAAAAAAAAAAGGACGTTGGCAAATATAGTCCAGGGTACACGATGCTTGATAATGAATAAAAAAAAAACAAATGAAGTCGGTCATAGCTTGAGCGCATTTGATCATTAGGGGCTGACCCACTTTTTGCGTGAGGTAGTAAGATGCGTTGTTGTCAATTGAATCATCGATAGAAATTAACTGGGTACTTCGTCCCCAGTACCTCCCTCGGAGACAGAAAGGTGGGGGGCAAGCAGCGAGATTGCCTTCGTCTAGGTTGATGTTCCACTTGGGTCAACTTTGCTTGGATCTGGATTTGTTAAAACAGTAGCCAAACTTTACTTGTATCGCACCTTAACGACCATCTTAAAGAAATGAAAAAAATCAAATAGACATGATGGATGTGTGTAGTCTATTACACTTTTTAAAACTCTTTTACTTGTTTCAGTCATTTGACTGTGGCCATGCTGGAGCACCGCCTTTAGTCGAGCAAATCGACCCCAGGACTTATTCTTTGCAAGCCCAGTACTTATTCTATCGGCCTCTCTTGCCGAACCGCTGAGTTACGGGGACGTAAACACACCAGCATCGGTTGTCGAGCGATGTTCGTGTGTGTGTATGTTTGTGTGTCTGTGTTTGTCCCCCCAACATCGCTCGACAACCGATACTGGTGTGTTTACGTCCCCGTAACTATGTGTATATATATATACACACATACATACATACGACGGGCTTCTTTCAGTTTCCGTCTACCAAATCCACTCACAAGGCTTTGGTCGGCCCGAGGCTATAGTAGAAGACACTTGCCCAAGGTGCCACGCAGTGGGACTGAACGCGGAACCATGTGGTTGGTAAGCAAGCTTCTTACCACACAGCCACTCTGTTTATATACATTAGCTTCTAAAAAATTTCTGAAAAAAACAAAAAAAAAAAAAACAATGGCGAAACTTTTGTTGTAAGCGGAATGCGTTTTGATGGTAGGTCTGCTGGGTGAGGACTGACCTCTAGCTAAACAATAGCTAACACGTGTGTGTTGTATATAAATACAAAACCCACACATAGCTGACTGGAAGACTTGCACTGGCACACACAGTATACATACATTCTTACACATGCAAACAGGTACATTACGTATACACTGCATAAGCAGCATGTTTTGCTGTCTTTGTTTCAACACCAAACAAGTTTCACAATAACAAGATACGTGTGTGTGTGTAAACGAAAATGAACCCACACACACACAGGAGCCGTCTTAGCAATGTAGGTCCTTCGGGTCCTCTGGTATTTACTAACTACAAGTCACAGTGAACAGGTCGCGGTCTTAAAGCGACGAAAATATTTTTTGACAAATTAAACTTAAATGTTGAAGTGAATCGAACGGCTTTTGTGTGTTTCTTAAATGGCTTACAAACACCTTCCACGCTGCAATTGTTTTTCGTTTCGGCACACGATCTCAGATCAGGTCACTTGCTATGCAAGTACATCTCCGTAAGTCACAGCATTACTTAGATCAGAATTAGGCCCCTCCCTAGCCCCGTCAGACCTTGGGTATGTCCAAGGCTTAAGACGACATTGTATATACATACAGTGTAGAGTAGCTCCAACAGCAGAAACTAATATTTTTTATATATTTAATTCTTGCCTAAGAATTACCTGCAGGTTACGTATATGTGGAACACTCAGTCACATAGACGTTAATTTAGGAATAGTTTGATGGAACGGCGGAGATCCCCACCACCACATTTTCTACACATACTATATGTATGCATGTGTGTGTATATGTGTGTGTATGAACAGTTGTTGTACCTTACTAAAACTATCAGTAGTCCTGTCATACACTCTACTAACCTGCTGCTTGTCACACCGTGTGTACAACGCACCTACATGTATACACACGTTTCATATAAAGACTACAATTGAGACGAAGTGGTGGCGACATTGCCTCGTTTGATGGTGGTGGCGGTGGTGATGGTGGTGTTGATGACGGGGTGTTTTTTGTGATGGTGGTGACGGCGGCGCTGTTGATGATGACAGTGGTGGCGGCGTTGTTGTCGAAGGTGGAGGTGATGGTGGTGTTGATGACGGGGTGTTTTTTATGGTGGTGGTGACGGCGGCGCTGTTGTTGATGATGACGGTGGTGGTGGCGGCGTTGTTGTCGAAGGTGATGGTGGTGTTGATGACGGGGTGTTTTTTATGGTGGTGGTGACGGCGGCGCTGTTGTTGATGATGACGGTGGTGGTGGCGGCGTTGTTGTCGAAGGTGGTGATGGTGGTGTTGATGACGGGGTGTTTTTTATGGTGGTGGTGGCGGCGGCGCTGTGTTGATGATGACGGTGGTGGTGGCGGCGGCGTTGTTGTCGAAGGTGGCGATGGTGGTGTTGACGACGGGGTGTTTTTTATGGTGGTGGTGACGGCGGCGCTGTTGTTGATGATGACGGTGGTGGTGGCGGCGTTGTTGTCGAAGGTGGCGATGGTGGTGTTGACGACGGGGTGTTTTTTATGGTGGTGGTGACGGTGGTGGCGGCGGCGTTGTCGTCGAGGTTGGTGGTGGTGGTGGTGGTGGCGGCAGTGCAGTGACAAAATACAGCAGCAGTAGATGTGTGGTGTTGGCGGTGGTGGCGTTGGTGTTGGTGGTGCAGAAGCGGCACATAACTGGAGTTGTTGTCATATGTGTCACCTCACGCAAGCTGCTGCTAAGGGAGCCGTAAAAAGGGGACATGGCAGCCTCTGCTGTTGTTATTTGATCGTGGAATGTTATTGTGTTGCTTCGTTCATTCTTTTAGTCTCTCTACCACAACACATTCCTATGTCCCTGCTTCTTTCGGTCTCCTCTTCAGATATGTATATATGTGCATGTGTATGTACATTTGTATATATA
This sequence comes from Octopus sinensis, assembly GCF_006345805.1. NCBI lineage: Eukaryota > Metazoa > Mollusca > Cephalopoda > Octopoda > Octopodidae > Octopus > Octopus sinensis. Next base: position 12,858,165 of record NC_043022.1, read on the forward strand.
TATATATATATATATGTGTGTATATTTGTGCATATGTATGTGTATATGTATGTGTATATTTGTGTATATGTATGTGTATATGTGTGTGTATATTTGTGTATATGTATCTGTATATTTGTGTATATGTATCTGTATATTTGTGTATATGTATGTATATGTATATGTTTTTATCTCTACCACTTTATCTTTTCTATATTTATATAGAAATATCTCCTTTATCTCTCTACTTCTTCCCCCCCCCTTTTATCATCTCTTCATAAACAATCTATCGTATTAGCTTCACCCCCCACCTTTGTCCCCCCTCCATTCTACTTAACCATTTTCCATCGCCATTCATTCTGCTCCAGAATATTTATTTTTAATATAAAGTAATCATATACCTCACTTATTACCCCTCCACCCTGCCTCTGCTTTTTTTTTCTGTTGTGTTTTGGTTTTAATAATAAGATAAGTACAGGCATTGCTCTATGGTTAAGAAACTCGCTTTGCAGTCATGTGCTTTAGGTTTCAGTCCCACTGCACAGCACCTTCGGTTGGTGTCTTCTACGAGGCTGACCAAAGCCTTGTGAGTGGATTTGGTAGACGGAAACTGAAAGAAGCCCGTCGTATATATGTATGTATGTATGTGTATGTGTATATATATATATATATATAATAAACCTTTACATAAATAAATAACGTGAAATATACGAAGGGACGAACAGAAAGACAAACGGGTCATTCAAAGCCTTCGTTCTTCAGTCAGAAACTGATTCCTCATCGCGGATTTCGGATAGATAGATAGATAGATAGATAGATAGATAGATATGCACGTGTGTGTGTATGTTTGTGTGTCTGTGTTTGTCCCCTCCCCCAACATCGCTCGACAACCGATGCTGGTGTGTTTACGTCCCCGTAACTTGTGAGTGAATTTGGTTGCAAACTGTGGAAGCTCGCTGTGTGTGTATGTATTTTGTGTGTTGCCACTTCCACTGCTTGACAACAAGTGTTGGTGGTCTCTATGTCCTTGTAACGTAGCAGTTCAGCAAAATATACTAATAGAATAAACCCCAGACTTTAAGAAAACAAATATCGGGATTGATTTGTTCAATTAAAAATCTTTAAGCCAGTGCCCTAGTATGGCCACAATCCAATGACTTCGTGGCCGTCCATACACGCAGGCACGTTCTTTATGTTCCTGCCTCAGTTGAGCGGTCCTAGCTTTGTGGGTTGGTGGGTGTTTGTGCCATGTTAAAAGTACCCAGTACACTCTTTAAAGTGGTTGGCATCAGAAAGGGCATCCAGCCATAAAAACCGTGCCAAAACAGACAAAATGAAACCTGGGCAGTTCTCCAACTGGCCGACTCCTGTCAAACCATCCAACCCTTGCCAGCACGGAGATAAACATTAAATGATGATGATATCTATACACACACAAGCTTTATCTTCACTGTATATTTACAATATTTATCCAGATGCCTGCAACTATTGTAGAAGACACTTGCGCAGGGTGTTACATGGGATTGAACTTAAAACCACATGGTTGCAAAGTGAACTTCTCAATCACAGAGGCATGCCTGCACATTACTCTTTACTCTTTTTACTTGTTTCAGTCATTTTGACTGCAGCCATGCTGGAGCACCGCCTTTAGTCGAGCAAATCGACCCTGGGACTTATTCTTTGTAAGCCCAGTACTTATTCAATCGGTCTCTTTTGCCGAACCGCTAAGTGACGGGGACGTAAACACACCAGCATCGGCTGTCAAGCAATGCTAGGGGGACAAACACAGACACACAAAGATGCACACATATATATAATATATATATATATACGATGGGGTTCTTTCAGTTTCCGTCTACCAAATCCACTCACCAGGCATTGGTCGGCCCGGGGCTATAGCAGAAGACACTTGCCCAAGATGCCACGCAGTGGGACTGAACCCGGAACCATGTGGTTGGTAAGCAAGCTACTTACCACACAGCCACTCCTGCAAAAATTTTACTTTTTTCCAAAGCATGTAAATTGTTTCCTCCATATTGCAGGAGGCACAAAACTCTAGTGACTCGAGTTTTCTTTTAATTAGAAGAATATATTATGACATTTATTAAAAAACAAAAAAAAATGCCTCTTTTTTCCTATTTCTACACACTTGAGTAGGTGTAAACCATTAAATCCTAGTTTAAGTTTGTTATCTAAATACGGTAAGCTCAATGTGTGTGTGTGTCTATGTATGTATGTATGTGTATAATATATATATATATATATAGCCCGAAGCAGGTATTTTAAATGTTCCTTCCTCTACCTCATGAAATGTAAACTAGTCCATAATCCCCTTAACTCCTTCATTTATCAGAAAATTCCATCATATTGTGGCTATGTTGCAAAAACCAAAGCCAAAATAGAAATTCTCTCTACATGTCAAATGTTTTTGAAATCTACCCGAGAAATACATCTGGCATGAAGACATAATGTTGTTTCATTTGCAACTCTACTTACCATTTGGAAATGTTATCTTCTAAGAAAATGCTTTTATCCTTAGAAAAGGGATTTTTTGATATTTAGGAATGGAAGTTGTCATAATTTATGCTCAAGAAATTTGATAAAAAAAAAACAAATCTAATCTGGAAGAATTTTTAATGGAATTCTTCTGAGAGATATTTTGAAATTATCTATTTCTTTTTAACTTCTTTTTTTATTTTCAATATTGTATTTTGTGTCTCTGAAATCTGGTTGGGTTCATATCTGTTTAACTGAAACGTGTTTGAACACCTGGTGTGTTTATAGTGTTGGAAAGCACAACTACAACTGGTGTGTCGGTTGTAGTGTTGGATTGTATATTAAGAATGTGGTGGTCAAAGTCCCTAATAGTTGGTGTGTCTTACTGTTGGATTACAGAGCTGTTATGTTGTGCTCTTGGGACACACATCAGCTGGTGTACTATGGTGTTAGATTGAGCATCAAGTGTATTGCAGAATCAGGCTGTGCAACAGGTGTGTTGTGGAGTCGGGCTGTGTGCAGCAGGTGTGTTGTGGAGTCGGGCTGTGTGCAGCAGGTGTGTTGTGGAGTCGGGCTGTGTGCAGCAGGTGTGTTGCGGAGTGGGCTGTGTGCAGCAGGTGTGTTGCGGAGTCGGGCTGTGTGCAGCAGGTGTGTTGTGGAGTCGGGCTGTGTGCAGCAGGTGTGTTGTGGAGTCGGGCTGTGCGCAGCAGGTGTGTTGTGGAGTCGGGCTGTGCGCAGCAGGTGTGTTGTGGAGTCGGGCTGTGCGCAGCAGGTGTGTTGTGGAGTCGGGCTGTGTGCAGCAGGTGTGTTGTGGAGTCGGGCTGTGTGCAGCAGGTGCGTTGCATGTCCAGGATGTGCACAACAGGTGCGTTGCGTTCCGGGCTGTGCACAACAGGTGCGTTGCGTGGCCAGGGTGTGCACAACAGGTGCATTGCATGTCCAGGATGTGCACAACAGGTGCATTGCGTGTCCAGGATGTGCACAAGAGGTGCATTGCGTGGCCAGGCTGCACGTAACAGGTGCGTTGTGTGGCCAGGCTGTGTGCAACAGGTGCGTTGCGTGGCTGGGCTGCACGCAACAGGTGCGTTGTGTGGCCGGGCTGTGTGCAGCAGGTGTGTTGCAATTTGGCTACACAGCATTTGTTTCTAAATATATACCTACAACATTATTTAAGAACTAAAAGACACCCATAACAGATTACTTTCTATAATAGTACATCATATCTATAGAGTCTATCTCCCCACCTGTGCTCTCCCAGCTGTCCAAGGACTGATTTATTTATACAGCTGTCCACACTTTAACACTGTCTTAAAATAGGGTTTGGTGAGTAGTCACAGTTCCTCTTCTTTGATCAGGAGTTTGGCAGAAAGGGAGAAGAGTTATAATCAATGACATGGTTTCTCTTGTAAAATGTGTTTTTACATTTTTTTTTAACATCCTGTGTAAAATATATTTCTGCCCTTTTTTTCCTGGAGGTTTTTTTTTCTTTTCTTTTTTAAGACCATCACTCTCAGCTTTCAGCCCTGCCGGCACATATTTCTTCTGACCCCTTGGTTTAGCATTCACACAGAACCTCCTCTCCCCCTCCCCCTCCCCCAGTCTCTTCTACTGCTCTGACTTAGTGGTTTGACTAAAGAAGATCAATAAAATAAGGACCAGAATGCAACTTGTGCTGGAGATCAATATAACTGACTATCCTGTGTCCCCCCCCTCCAACCCCTTTGTTGAAGTTGATATTCCAGCATGGCCTGTACTCTGAATGAAACTATTAAAAAAATAAAATAGTGTTTTTGTATATGTATAGATGTGTGTGTGTGTGTTGTCCCAGAGACTATTCTATTGTTCTGTGGCTCTTGTTTTAAATCCTGTTATCAATAATCTGATTAAGAATACTCTTTAACCAGTGACCTACATGGGTTGCTTTATATTATTCCTCATTTTCTCCTTTCTCTCTCTCCCTCTCTCTCTCTCTCTCTCTCCCTGCACTCCCCCTCTCTTTTCCTCTACTTTCCTCTTTCTCTTCCTCCACTTCCCTCATTTTGTCTCCTTCTCCCCACTTTTTTGTCTCTCTCTCCCCATTCCTTTTGTCTCCCTCTCCCCGTTCCTTTTGTCCCCTTCTCTCCACTTCTCCCATTCTCCTGTCTCTCTTCACCGACTCTCCCCAGCCCCTCTTCTCTCTCCCTTTTTAATTGGAAGCAGTAACATGGTATTAAAAACCCAATTTACAATTCCCCTCTTAAACTCATTTCTCAATACATTGCTGCTAGCCTTGTCCACCTCCTTCATCCTCTTTCTGTATCCATAAAAGAGGGCAATCTACAACAGAAGAGACGATGTCCTTTCAACATTGACCAGTTCACTTTCATCATCATCATCATCATCATTTAACATCCGTTGTCCATGCTGGAATGGGTTGGACAGTTTGACCAGGGCTGGTAACCTGGAAGGCTGCACCAGACTCCAGTCTGATTTGGCATAGTTTTCTGCAGCTGGATGCCCTTCTTAATGCCAACAACTCTGAGAGTGTAACGGGTGTTTTTACGTGCCACTAGCATGGGTGCCATTGGCGTGACACCAATATCTGCCATGACCGATTTCTCTTGGCTTAACGGGTCTTCTTCACAAGCGCAACATAATGCCAAAGAATTTCTTGAGCATCTGTCCCTTGCTTAACCCTTTACCATTCAGATTACTCTGCCAAATTTAATGCATATTTACTCACTTCTTTTTTAATTAATCATGCATTATCTCGAAATTTCAAGATTTCAATGATGTGATTATTTATTTTTAGAATGACATTGTAGGGTAGGTGTGAGACGCTGGATCTGGCTGGTTTGAACATAAAACAAGTAGAGTATTTGGGTCTGATATGACTAGTTTAAGTGCTAAAGGGTTAACAAACAAATAGCTGGTCCAATAATTCACTAAAGCATTAACCAACAAACTGGTCCAATAATTTGCAATATTCCACTTTGAGAATTTTAAAGAAATTTTAACTTCCCAAGTTGGCACCAGCATCCTTGACATGATGATGATCATCATCATCATCGTTAGCGTCTGCTTTCCATGCTGTCATGGGTTGGACAGTGAAACTGGGGTCTGGGAAGCCAGAAGGCTGCACTAGGCCCAGTCTGATCTGGCAATGTTTCTACGGCTGGATGCCCTTCCTAACGCCAACCACTCCATGAGTGTAGTGGGTGCTTTTTACGTGCCAGACGAGGCTGGCAAACGGCCACGATCGGATGGTGCTTTTTACGTGCCACCGGCACGGAGGCCAGGCGAGGCATTTCATTTGAAACCAAATTCTTAATACTGAAAATAATTGTTATCAATAACCCTGGGCAAAAAAAACAGCAGAAATAACCGGAATTTTAATTAAATTTAAAAGCTTTCGCTGTTGCCTGACCTCTCTTGTTCCCAAGCAAAGTAATGTTTTCCCATGACACTTGTTTACAAGTGTCACACAATGTCAAGACAAGGCACATACACACACACACAAACACATTTATACACAATGGGTTTCTTTCCGTTTCTATCACCCAACCCACCAACAGGCTTTGCTTTGCTTGGAGTTATAGCAAAAGACACTTTCCCAAAACTGCCATACAATAGGACTGAACCTAAAACCAGCTTCTTCATTGCACAACCATACCTGCACCTTTCTCTTCCTCACACACACACACACCTTTTGTAATATATATTTCTTTACTGCCTACAAGGGGCTAAACATAGAGGGGACAAACTAGGACAGACAATGGGATTAAGTCGATTACATCGACCCCAGTGCGAAACTGGTACTTTATTTATCGCCCCCGAAAGGATGAAAGGCAAAGTCGACCTCGACGGAATTTGAACTTAGAACGTAACGACAGACGAAATACAGCTAAGCATTTCGCCCGGCATGCTAACATTTCTACCAGCTCACCGACAAGATTCCACATACAAGATTGATAAAGTAATTAATGATGATGATGCCCTAATTCTTGATTACATTTTAAATGAATTAAAACAATTTGTTTCATAAGGAATACGGTCAGAGAAAGTCTCAAGTCTTTGTTGAAGTCTGTGCACCTGCCTGACAAGACAGAAATCACATAGTGGTGGGGAGTGGGTGGAGGATGTATTGTGTGAAGATATAGTGTCACTTCACAACAGGTGAAGATTAAGGGATTAAGGTTTACATATAGGCCAACATAGCGAGTGTAGATGGCATCAGCTTAATAACAACAATGTTATTTAATTTCTTGTTATTTTTCTAAATCAAGTGAGGCTGAGTCGGTGTATTTCAAGAAAAATATGGTAACAAAAGGGTTAAAGTCATCTAAGCTAAAACTTTCATAATTTTACTAAATACATCATTTTCAATACCAAAGCAAAGGACATGTATTTCAAAAGAAATATGGTAATAAAAGGGTTAAAATGACCCAAGTTAACCCTTTCATTAGCAACCTGGCCAAAACCGCCTCTGGCTCTGTAGTACAAATGTCTTGTTTTCATAAGTTTTGAATTAAAATCTTCCACCAAGCCTTAGTCACAATTTATGTTCCTAACACCAGCTTAATGATAACTAAGTTATTTTACTAAATTCTTTGTTATATTTAAAATAATTGAAAGAAACACAGAGCATCTCAAAATAAATATGGTAATGAAAGGGTTAAAACCTTCTGTCTTCTCTGCCCACTATTCCTGAGAGGGTTGTTGGAGTAGATTCTTCAGACACCTCCCCTATAAAATCTTTTAAGAAGCAACAAACATTACACTTTCTGGTTGGATCCCAAGGTATAACCAACTGAAACTATGGCTATTAGCCAACCCTTTTGTTCGTTCTTGATTTACATCTGTGTTTCTTGCTGGTTGTCTCCGCTTAAGGAATCCATCTTGCGATTCTTTCCTGTGATTTTCTAATCACAAATCTGTAGTACTGGAACTGTGTCCTCTCAATGTGAATTAGCAGCAGGCGCAGGAGTGGCTGTGTGGTAAGTAGCTTGCTTACCAGCCACACGGTTCCGGGTTCAGTCCCACTGCGTGGCACCTTGGGAAAGCGTCTTCTACTATAGCCTCGGGCCGACCAAAGCCTTGTGAGTGGATTTGGTAGACGGAAACTGAAAGAAGCCTGTCATATATATATGTGTTTGTGTGTCTGTGTTTGTCCCCCCAACATCGCTTGACAACCGATGCTGGTGTGTTTACGTCCCTGTTACTTAGCGGTTCGGCAAAAGAGACCGATAGAATAAGTACTCGGCTTACAAAGAATTAGTCCTGGGGTCAATTTGCTCGACTAAAAAGGCGGTGCTCCAGCATGGCCACAGTCAAATGACTGAAACAAGTAAAAGAGTAAAAGAGAGTAGCAGCTCAACTTCAAGAGACTCCCTGATCCCCAAGCTACACAAACCATTGAGTAACTGAGTGCACAGTTTGTTTCAGTAACCAGCTTTAACAATGAGTTATTTTACTAAATTCTTCGTTATTTTCAAAATTAATTGAAACAAAAGTAGTGAATTCCAAGAGAAATATGGGAACAAAAATGTTGGATATTCTTAAAGGCAACGACCAAACTTTGAATTAAGAATAATGACAAGCATATCAGAAAAGAGTTAAAAAGTTACAAACGTTGGTTTATACTGGGTGACATATCAGAAATGCAAAGTGTAAGGTTCATGAATAAGAGAATATTTAAAATATGTCTATTTATAACATAAAATAAACTTGTTCTGGACATCATAATGGTTGTTTCTTTTCTTTATGATGTAGAAATGTGTCCCATTATGTCACACTGTAGAAGCCATCGTTCCATTTCTATTAGCAAAATAAATGACTGTTAAATTTTTCATCTTACCCAGAACAATGTATAAACTAGGAAAAAAAAAAGAATTAGTACAATACCGTCGCTTTACCCAGAAACTTGTATTTTTGTTTTCAATTCTCTTCCTTGGTCCATTATGCTCTTGTGACCTGGTTCATGTTTTCAGTATGCAACGCATATGACTAAACTGTCTGGTTAATTAATAATGTGTGTATAACATACCATTTTGTTACAGTCTTTGTAAGTAGCTATGGGATGAAACCAGACATAATTTATTAAAATACTATCTATTTGCAAAAACAATTGAAGATAAACTGCGTTTATTTGTTCTTTGATTCTACGTCTGTTTCTCCATGCTTGCATGGGTTGGATGAATGTTGTTTGAGGTATTGTTTTACAGAGAGACACCTGTCCTGACTCTAACCCTTACCTGTATTATAAGTGAAGGATCTTTTTATTCCATTTGACTTCAAAGACACAAAGTTCGAAATTTCCCCAAGACACCTGAAGAAGGCTGGAGGGTGTATCAACCGAAACGTTGTGTTAACAACAAACAAGATGAGGGACAAATATCCATTGAATGTAAATAATGTAAATAATGTAAATAATGTATGTATATATGACACTTTTTACATCTCTGTTGTGTATTATTTACCATGGCTGGCAATAATTGAAAAAGGTAAACATGCAATGAAAAATTCCCTGATGGCACAAAGGCACATGTCAGTATACTTTCTGAACATCTGTTGCAAGAGGAACTCATCATCTTTGCAAAAGAGTGTAGGTCTCTAGAAGGACTGAAAAGTTACATCCATGCTGCTCATGGTTAACCCTTTAGCATTTAGATTGCTCTGTCAAATGTAATGCTTATTTATTCAGATGTTTCTAATTAATCAGACATTGCCTCAAACCTCTGAGATTTCAATGGATGCTCTGTGTTTCTTTCAATTACTTTAAATATAACAAAGAATTTAGTAAAATTACTTAGTTATCATTAAGCCAGTGTTAGGAACATAAATTGTGACTAAGGTTTGGTGGAAGATTTTAATTCAAAACTTATGAAAACAAGACATTTGTACTTGGAGCCAGAGCTGGTTTCTGCTGGGTTGGTAATGAAAGGGTTAAGTTTCTCTGTAAGAAATCCACTCACTAGACTTTGGTCAGCCAGGGACTATAGCAAAAGGCACTCATCGAAGATGCTGTGCAGAGAGACTGAACCTGAAACCATGTGGTTAGGAAGTGAACTTCTGAACCACACTGCCATTCCTGCACTTATGGAATTAAATCAGACTAAATCTCTTTCAGACACAGTATTTACATAATTTATATTGTTCGTAAAACAATTGACTAATTAGTATTTTAAATGAAATTGTGGTAAATATATATTTTTAAAAATCTTTTTATTCATTTGCCACTGGGCTGCAGCCATGCTGGGGCAGCACCTTGAAGGGTTTGATCGAGCAAATTGATTCCAATACTTATTAAAGTTTGGCACTTGCTCTATTGGTTGTTTTTGCCAAATTGCTAAGTTATGGGGATGTAAACAAACCAGCAGTGTGGGCAGAGACAAACACACACACACAACTGGCTTCCACACAGTTTCCATCTAGCAAATTCACTCCCGATGTATTGGTTGGTTTGGGGTTACAGTAAAACACTTGCCCAGAATGCTGTGCCTTGACTGAACTCAAAATCACATAGTGGCAAAGTGAGCTCCTTAACCACATGACCAAGCCTGCACCTATTAATGTTTTTATTTTTTTATTTTAATCCACATGTCATTGGGGTTGGCTCTTATACTCTTTTTGTTGGGACTTTGGGTTTGAGTCCAGCCATATGTTTCTTTCTCTATAAAAATAACAATTATAGTACAATACTAACATAGCCATGGCAGAATAATAATGTAATTGTCTCCAGTTTTGTTCTTTAGCTCTTGGCTTTATACATTATTCTTTCAACACATTTTTTTGTGATTTTAATAATATAGTCACAGTGGAAAGGCAAGGAGAGAGGAAACTAGTTTTTCTTGTAGGCAATGTAGCTGTCATCACCAGAATATGTTGACTTCTTGATATAAAGACAAAAATAATATGGTAGAAAAGGTGACAAGGTTATTGTTTTCAGAGACTCCCTCTCTCTTTTTAGACCACTTTCGTCTCTACTTATGTGGATTTGCACCATCTGAAAACTCCAATACTCCATAAAAAATACAATTTCAAAAGAAATCATGTCTGTCATGGTTCTCTATAAACATCTAACAATCTTACAGATTTTTAAAATTACTGGAATTCCCACAAATGTGTACAAGAAATATAGATAAGCTTTACCAACATACCTATACCATAACAGAAGAAAATGTTTTTGATTTTGTTCTATAGTCAAAATTAAAACATTTGCTATGTAATTATGTTGTATACAACAGTATACGCAGTATAAGATCAAACTAGACATCTGTGTATCATATTTAAAGTAGATACATTGTGAAAGGCAAATTAAGTGTGCTGTTTATCCAGAGGTGATACCCTTTGTGGACACAATAGTGGTGAGAATGCTAGATGCCCCATTGGACTTTGTTGGTAGCATGTACCCACTGCTAGCTGTGGGTACATGCTACTAGAATCAATCACTGCTGATAGAGCAAAACAATGATAGAAAAACCACTGATTTTGCAATTAACCACTCGGCTGAATAAAAATCTGTTGCATGCAACAGAAGCAGTATGAGATCTAAATAGCCCAATGCAAATACATTGTGAAAGACAAATGAACTGCAGTATTTATCCATGAATAACATTTATAAATGTGGCTATATAATTTGCTTTTGACAGCCTCCTCTGGCCCCTGTGGTGTAAAAAGCACCTACTACACTCACAGAGTGGTTGGCATTAGGAAGGGCATCCAGCTGTAGAAATACTGCCAGATCAGACTGGAGCCTGGTGCAGCCTCCTGGCTTCCCAGACCCCGGTCAAACTGTCCAACCCGTGCTAGCATGGAAAATAGATGTTAAATGATGATGATGATGATGATGAACCCTTTTTCAATAATTCTCAATCATAACATTGAAAAAATCAGGGGTGAACCAGTTTCTTTTCATGGATTATTATATGTATCTTCCTCTAGAGTATGATCCCTTAATGTAAAGACAAAAATAACAACTCCCAAGATAGAAGACGTGATAAGCATACAACAGTGGGTTTTCTCCAAGTACTGTATGTTCAGTACTGTATATGTGAACTTTACACCATCTCCAGAATCAAGCAGTCAGGAAAAAATGCAGCTTCAATGTTTCTTTGGAATTTCCATGTATACTGTGTGTAATGGAATTACACACAGTATAATTCCATTACACACAGTATACATGGAAATTCCCTACTTACAGTTTATAGGAAGTAACATTGCTGTGTATAATTGTATGCAAACTTATAAATTAAATCTCATTACAGATATCCCATCCCTAACAGTTCTTATACACTTGCAATCATCACGTCCGCTATATAATAACCACTCCACCAGCTAGAAATTACAGTGAAATCACCCCCTCCAAGCCACACTTTGTCTTCAAAGAAGAAGGAAGCATCAAATAATGTAGTCCTAGATGCACACTCTAAGACAGGATGGCCATGTTTGGAACATATTTGTTCATAAGTCTGTTGAATTTACACCAACATGTGATGACATATAACCTTGTCTGTCGTATCTGGAAGGAAGGGCCTTATCTAGAGTGGTGTAACTGTAGGAGTCAAGGGTGTTTTCATTGTATGGTCAAGACTGCTGTTTTGGCTGTGCGGTCAAGTGTTGTATTACAGCTGAATGGTCAAAGGTGTTGTGTTGTGGGGTCAGGATTGCTGTACCATGTTATAGCTATGTGGGTAAAGGTGCTATAGTTGTGTGGTCCTATGTTGTGTGGTGGGATCAAGTTTTCTGTTGTGATCGTGTGGCCAAGGGTGTCTTGGCCATGTGGTCAAAGTTGCTGTTTTGGCTACATGGTCAAGGGTGTTGTGCTGTGGCTACAATCACCAGTTGCATTGTTGACAACAAAGTCAGGAAGTCCAACATTTGCTCTAGCCGTTGCAAATGACCTGTCACCTTTTGATATCAGAATAAGTTCTTGGTCTCAGTTATACTTTCACCCTTGTTGTTGTTTAGTCCTTGGTCAGCCCTGGTGCAGCATGCCTAGGATCAAAGGCATTAAATTCAATGACCCTGGCACCTTTTTTGCCGTCTTTTGTGCAATACACAAAATATTTAAACAATTTTTAATACAATTTCTAATAATATTTAATTCTAAAAAATATAACAGAATTTTTTAAATATCAAATGTTTATAAGGTCCACTCTAGGACAATATGACTCAAAGGGGTCTATAGGAAAAAGATGGTTGAGAATCACTGTCCTAGACAATTTATCTAGGGCTACACTATCAAATGGGTACTGTTATAATGGTAGTGAGGGCTATTTCTAGCAATTGGACTGACCACATAGAGGCTCCCTGTTTGACTGAACTATTTCACAGCTGAGTGGTTAGCAATATAGGTAGGTATATGGCCAGGTGTATGGCACAGGACCCACTTCTAGTTTATGGCTGAATGAGTTTACCTCAGTATGTTTTACATTTTATGGTTGAATTGTTTTCCTTGGTACCATTCACACATTTCACACTTGAGTGATTAGATAACAGCTAAACCCTCTCTCTCTCTCATTAGTATTTAGATGAAGCCATGTTCAGTCAGCAAGTTCAAAGAAGTTTTCAAGCCGATGATGACGATGATGATGATGACAGAGGCTCCTGTTAAACTAATTAGCCAGACTGGATATCTGATACCTTAAAGTTTACATCACCATCATCATCATCACTCTCATCAGCTTATGTTGACATCATCCTCTCCTCCTCATCATTGTCACCACCATCATGCTATCATCATCATCATCATCATCATCATCAGTGCCATTCTACCTCTTCCCTCTCAATTCCACCAATCCTTACCCCACTACTTTACCACTCCTTACTTCATTTTACCCCTGGTCTTTTCTGATCGATCAGACCTATAACTCAAAGCTGTTCCAAACAAAAGTATCCTGTTTTGGGGTTTTTAAAAAAAACTTTTTCTTTACTTATCCAAGGGTTATATTATACAGTATATTCTCCTTTTCTTAACAGTGCAGTATGATGTGAGAGATGTGGCTGCTATTTCTTGCAGGTTTAGTAACCACATACTGGGTGCTTTGTTGCCTTGTTCTGGCTGTGAGCGTGAGAGAGAGTGGGGGGGACTATTTTTGAAGGTTCACGAAGATATGTATGAAAAAGACAGAAAACAGAGGAAAAAGATTGTGCGTGAGGGAGATAGAACTGAATATATACGTGAATGTGTGTGTGAGAGAGAGAAAACTGTGTGAAAGAGAAAAAAAACCATGCGAAAAATAAAGGGGAAGATGTGAATTTGAGAGAAAAGTGTGTTTATATATGAAAGTGTGTGAGTGAAAAAGAGATAAAACTGTTAGAAAGAAATTGTATGGTAAGGGAGAGAGAAACTGAAAAACTGAGTATGAAAGATTTTGTTTGTGTGTGAGAATGGAGTAGAAATCTGTAGATTACTGACGCTGTGATCTGGCAGGAAGTAAAACACCTTTTCAAAGATGTTGGAGAGTTAAGGATTATGGCCTGTTAAGATGTTCAGGACTTAGAGAAGAGTGAGGGATGTGTGTGTGTATGTGTGTGTGAGAGAGCGAGAGGGAGAGAGCAAGCAGGTGAGAATTAAAAGTAGCAAGATTATCTTTCAAAGATAACAATCTTCAAACGGTACTGCCAATATAGTGTGAAGAATTATGATTTGGCAGTTATGGGAGGTCATAGTAAATATTAATCTTAGTTGATGAAAGGTGAGAAACTAGAAATAAACTTGGATAGGGGGAACAAAACTTGGAAGCTTGAAGTGAATTAAAGATTTCATTAAAGTTTGGTTAATGAACACAGTTTGTGGGTATGGGCTGACCGATGCCTTGTGAATGAATTTGATAGGTGGAAACTGTGGGGAAGCCTCTCAATATATTTGAAAAAAATTAAGAATGATGTTTCTGATATTCTTTTTCCCACTTTAATAATGAGATAATTACAAATCTATTTCTTTATTGCCCACAAGGGGCCAAACACAGAAGGGGACAAACAAGGACAGACAAACGGATTAAGTCGATTACATCGACCCCAGTGCGAAACTGGTACTTAATTTATCGACCTCGAAAGGATGAAAAGCAAAGTCGACCTTGGCGGAATTTGAACTGAGAACATAACGGCGGACGAAATACGGCTACGCATTTCACCCGGTGTGCTAACGTTTCTCCCAACTCACCACCTTAATTACATAATTACAAATCATCAGATCAGAGGTTTTCCAAATGGGTAGTACTCCCACCAAGGAGGTGCTGGGTATGTCAAAGGGGGTATTCGGCTTTATGGGGGCAGTGAGGTAACATAACCTACTAAATTTTGCCTGTAGTAGCAATTATATTATACCTAATAAAACTAGTAATGGTTGTTAAAAGAAAGTGTAATTTCATCAGGTACAGGTAAGTCATTGACTTGAAATGCTTAAAGTAAATTTACAATTTTTGTCTTTATTATTTTTTTTATAATTTCATAGTTAAAAGTGCTTATACAATCCATTTTTAGAGCATCAACTAACCTCCTCCTCCTCCCGAAAATTGCTGGCCTTGTGCCTGAATTAGAAATTATTATGACACTGTTCTGAACCATGGGTTGTGAAAGAGTGTAATGAACATTAGTGTTGCTAATGAAACAGTGGAATATCGTAAAGATTATAATATTGCAGTGTGGTGTAGATGATGAAAGAGTTGTGTGGTAAACATTATAAGACTGTAGTGTGGGTAGTGAAACCGGGTGTATACAGAATGATATAATAAAATAAACATTTTATAGGATACCATGTGATTAGATGACGGTACGCAAGTGTTTATAAATAGTGTAAACAAAAGTTGAACTGGTGTACATGTGTGTAACACATGTATTTGAAACAAGCATTAGTGGTGTGTTGAGGGACATGAAAACCCCGTGAACATTATAAGGTAAATTGCAAATGTTTCTTAATGGAAAATATTGCATTTTTAAAATTATGTATGTATGTATACATATGTTTGGGTGTGTGTGTGTGTGTGGAACAAGCAGGAGAAATAGAACTTGAGAGTATATAAATTTTTTTTATTGTCTGTAAGCCTTAAAGGCCAACAGTTTGGTGTATTACACACACACACACATACACACACACACACACACACACACACACACACACACAAGGTGTTGATTTTATTGTGGGTACTGAAACCTGGTGATAGGAAACAGCTGTGATTTTGAAGATTTAATAATCAAAAGGTGAAGGGATCAGGCAGTGTTACAACCATTGAGTTGTAGCCCTAGATAAGGTATATCACTCACCCCTATTAATCCTAATCTGGCCCCTAAATGCTGCTCTAAAACTAGGTTCCACTCTCACCCTCCCGGGGTTGTTGTGTTCGTATACTACATAAGCATGTGAAAGGCAAAGATTTGTGTTGTTTCTTAAAGATGTGTTTAGTATTGCTGTTGTTCAGTCACACACACACACACGCCAAAAGAGCTTGCAATACCCAAGTAATTCTTGATGATATATATATATATATATATCATCATCATACATCTGTTCTCCATGCTGGTAAGGGTCGAACAGTTTGATTGAATTTGACAGGTCAAAAGGCCGTGTTGAGCTCTGTGGACTGTTTTTGGCATGGTTTCTGTGGCTGGATGTCCTTCTTACCTCCAATTACTTGACGTCTGTGTGTATCACTGGCACTAGTGGAATTGCCAAGTATCTGCTTAATAGCTTGCAAATCAAGGCCTCTTGATTGAGGGGTGTGTAGTATTGAGTGAGGTGACCTATGCCATGTGTTGAGAGGCAAGATACATGGCTACTCCAACTGGAAGAGGAGAGATGGTGGTTATGCAGATTCATCCTCAAGGTATAATATGTATATTAAAACTATTATGCATTCATATATGTCAATTATGTATACACATAGGCGCAGGAGTGGCTGTGTGATAAGTAGCTTGTTTACCAACCACATGGTTCCGGGTTCAGTCCCACTGCATGACACCTTGGGCAAGTGTCTTCTGCTATAGCCTCAGGCCAACCAAAACCTTGTGAGTGGATTTGGTAGACGGAAACTGAAAGAAGCCTGTCATATATATGTGTGTGTGTGTATATATATATATATGTATGTGTGTGTATGTGTGTCTGTTTGTCCCCCTAGCATTGCTTGACAACCGATGCTGGTGTGTTTACATCCCGTAACTTAGCGGTTCAGCAAAAGAGACCGATAGAATAAGTACTGGGCTTACAAAGAATAAGTCCCGGGTCGAGTTGCTCGATTAAAGGCAGTGCTCCAGCATGGCCGCAGTCAAATGACTGAAACAAGTAAAAAAAAAATATATGTATATATATATATATAATATATATATATATATATATATATATTTATACACTAGCAGAGATACCCGGCGTTGCCTGTGTTACATGCAATTGAAGAATTAGACTTTTCTGTAATGAACTGGAATACCTATGATTCGAATTTCATAAAAATTGCAGATGAGGGTTCTTTTCCTCTTTACACACCCTAAAAAAATGTATGTATCCCCTACTACTGATCTTTATGCGCAGATTCCAAAATTCCAGTCTTATAGAACCTGTTAAAAGGATTTTGCTCCTGAGAAATGGAGGTCATGGAGCTCTAAAATGTGGGAGTTAAGGTCCCTATTGGGGGTGGGTGTCTTAATGTCAACCAGAGAAGTTGAATTGTTGAGAATCTTTTGAAACTTGGGTCTTATATCTATTGTTTGAATTTCTTTGAAATAGGAAATATATGTATGTTCTTTGGGTTTGTAAAAGAGAGCAAAGCTACAGGAAACCAAAAGACGAATGATCACAATAAGCAGTCAGCTTCCTCTCATTTACTTGACAGTTTATGCACCACATTGCAGAAATCACAATCTAAGTATATCACAAAGTAAACTCTTACACTGTTGTACCATTGAATTACAAATAATGCTCATCTTTTATGCTCAGGTGATCCTACAGCTTCCAAGAGTATTTTGTAAAATCTACCAAGTCAGGTAGTAACTTGATGTGTCAATTTCATCAAACCTAGGACGAGACTGACTGGGTGTGTCTTTTATGAAACCTACCAAAACAAGGTCTAACTGGGTGTGTCTTTTATGAAACCTACCAAAACAGGGTCTAAATGGGTGTGTCTTTTGTGAAACCTACCAAAACAGGGTCTAAATGGGTTTTTCTTTTATGAAACCTACCAAAACAGGGTCTAATTGGGCGTGTCTTTTATGAAACCTACCAAAACAGGGTCTAACTGGGTGTGTCTTTTATGAAACCTACCAAAACAGGGTCTAACTGGGTGTGTCTATTATGAAACCTACCAAAACTGGGTCTAAATGGGTGTGTCTTTTATGAAACCTACCAAAACAAGGTCTAACTGGGTGTGTCTATTATGAAACCTACCAAAACTGGGTCTAAATGGGTGTGTCTTTTATGAAACCTACCAAAACTGGGTCTAACTGGGTGTGTCTTTTATGAAACCTACCAAAACAGGGTCTAACTGGGTGTGTCTTTTATGAAACCTACCAAAACAGGGTCTAACTGGGTGTGTCTTATAAACCTACCAAACTGGTCTAAATGGTGTGTCTTTTATGAAACCTACCAAAACAGGGTCTAACTGGGTGTGTCTATTATGAAACCTACCAAAACTGGGTCTAAATGGGTGTGTCTTTTATGAAACCTACCAAAACTGGGTCTAACTGGGTGTGTCTTTTATGAAACCTACCAAAACAGGGTCTAACTGGGTGTGTCTTTTATGAAACCTACCAAAACAGGGTCTAACTGGGTGTGTCTATTATGAAACCTACCAAAACTGGGTCTAAATGGGTGTGTCTATTATGAAACCTACCAAAACTGGGTCTAACTGGTGTGTCTTTTATGAAACCTACCAAAACAGGGTCTAACTGGTGTGTCTTTTATGAACCTACCAAAACAGGTCTAACTGGTGTGTCTTTTATGAAACCTACCAAAACAGAGTCTAACTGGGTGTGTCTTTTATGAAACCTACCAAAACAGGGTCTAACTGGGTGTGTCTTTTATGAAACCTACCAAAACAGAGTCTAACTGGGTGTGTCTTTTATGAAACCTACCAAAACAGGGTCTAACTGGGTGTGTCTTTTATGAAACCTACCAAAACAGGGTCTAACTGGGTGTGTCTTTTATGAAACCTACCAAAACAGGGTCTAACTGGGTGTGTCTTTTATGAAACCTAGCAAAACAAGGTCTAACTGGGTGTGTCTTTTATAAAACCTACCAAAACAGGGTCTAACTGGGTGTGTTTAATTTATCAAGATTACTAAGGACCAATTGGATGTGTCTATTTTGTCAAGCCTACCAAAATGGACTAACTGGGTGTATCTTTTATCAGACCTAAAACAGGGTCTAAGTAGGTGTGTCTATTTCATGGAACCAAAAACAGGGACTAACTGGGTGTGTCTATATTTTCAAACCAACTAAGCCAGAGACTAAATGGTTGTGTCTATGTTATGAAACCTAAGAAACTAGGTGTCTCGATAGCTTTTTCAGTCTTTAATCAGTTTTTTGTTTTGCATGTTTGAAAGCAAGGTTTTAATTGATAATTATCTAGTTAATTAGTGGTGTGAGTGAAAAAGAGGAAGATCGGAGGGGAGAGAGAGATAAGGGACCAAAAGTGATCTGTTGTAAACCATTCCACCAGATGGTGGAGAAGTGTGATGATGGCTGGGTACAAATGGTGTGGTGTTGTGGAGCAGAGATGAAACTTTAGCGATTACATGTCTGACTCTGGCGTTACTCTGTTTTTCTGACTTTACTAACAACGGGGGGGGGGGGGGCGCTTCTCTCTCCCCCCTGCCCCTCCTATAGAGATTACAGGGGGGTTGGGGTGACTAATGATGTCTGGGTGTGGATGTAAGCTATCAAGTAACAATCTGAAGTTCTGATCAGGTATGCATATATTTGTGGGTATCTGTGTGTGTGTGTGTGTGTGTGTGTGTGATGTTTGTATGTGTATATATATATATATATATATATATATATATATATACATATGCATACATTCATATACACACACGCACACACATAGCCTTGTACACATGCTGGGTTTTCCTCTTCCTGATTTCGGGTGGCAGGGAGGGAGGGTTGTTACCTACCCACTACTCCCATCTCCTCACTCTCTCCCCAAACCCCCCAATATGTGACTCCCCTCCCCTCCCCACCCCGTAACTCTCTTTCTCCCCTCCCCCTGCCCACTCCCTCTATCTCATCCTCTCTGTCTCCTACCCTCCTCCTCCATCTCACCCCTTACCCACCCCTCCCATTAACTCATCCTTGGTTCCTTATCTCTGTCAGAAATTTATCTGAAGCTTCTTCATGCGGTAGAGGTGGGGCAGGATGGTGTATGTGGTGGAGGTATAAGGTTGTGTTTGGTTGCTGGGGGTGGAGTTGGGTAAGGCTAATTCAGCATAGATCCATTACATTCTTGTATATAATAATCCTTCTGAAGTTCTTGTTGTTTAACCCCCACCCCCCACCCCGTCCCAGATCAGCACTTCATCCACCAGACCGACTTTTGATCAAAGTTGTTCCAGCCACGACTATCCTGTCTTGTGTGTATTTTCATTTATCCCATCTGGACACGTTATTTTATTCATGACTGGTGTGGTTTGAGAGTGATTCAGCTATTGTTTCTAGCAAACTGAGAGACCACGTACACAGGCTCCTTCATTGACTGCTGTTCTCTTAGCAGTTACTGTTTAGCCCTATGCTTGTTCTGACTGAGACAAATGTAGGATCAAAATCTCTCCGGCCATGACCATCCCCCATCATATTTTACAAACACAATGTATTGAGAGCCATAATCTTCAATCTCAGATGATGTGATTTGAGGCACATTTGGCTGCTGTTTCTAGCATATAATCAGTGTGTGTGTGTCCCTAGCAACAGGGACAAACCCTTTCTGTCTAATCTATCCTTCTCTCCTCTCCTTCACCCTCCCCCCCCAGCCTGCCTCACTGTTGACAAAGGCATTATTAAAAGGTTTGTCCTTCAGCGCCCCCCCCCACTCTTCTACTTCTCTCAGGGTGGGGAGTTCCCTCTTAGGAATTTGCCATAAATGGCACCTTCCATCTGTAATAGATCTGATGTCGGGGTAGGGCCGGAGAATGGGGAGGGTCTACACACACAGACACACACACACACACACACACACACCTTTTCGGGTTCCCTTGGGGGAGGTGATCTACTCTATTACCACCACACCATCATCATCATCATCATCATCATCATCATGTCAGCTTTTGTTGAATA
This sequence comes from Octopus sinensis, assembly GCF_006345805.1. Taxonomy (NCBI): domain Eukaryota; kingdom Metazoa; phylum Mollusca; class Cephalopoda; order Octopoda; family Octopodidae; genus Octopus; species Octopus sinensis. The sequence continues at coordinate 12,878,878 of NC_043022.1, forward strand.
ATTCACACCTCTCCCCCCACTCTTCTCCCCATTCGTCCATCACACATACATTCTTATATACTCTGATACACACACAACACACACGCATTCACATATTATCACATATCCATAAATACATACACACAACCGTACAAATACATACACAGTCGCATACATAACATTAGATGTATGCACACACACACACACATGCACACAAACTTGCACATGTATACAACAAACATATACATTCATGTACAAGTTCAACTCCCCACACACACACACACACACACACATATACATATACACACACACACATATACATATACACACACACATATATACATATACACACACACACATATACATATACACACACACATATATACATATACACACACACATATATACATATACATGCACACACATATATACATACACACACACATACATATACATGCACACACACACATATATACATATACACACACACACATATATACACATACACCCACACACACACACACACACATATATATACATATACACACACACACACATTTATACACAGTTCTGAGATTTCTTCCTCTGATAATTTCTTTTCATAGTTAGAAAGGGGACGACTGAAAACTCATTTGGAAATATGATTACCATATATATATATATATAATATATATATATTATATATATATATATATATATATATGTATATATACACACTACATATACACACACACGCATACATACATACAATGTGTGTGTATATACATGTGGGAGGGGGTAAACCTGTGTGTGGGTGTCTATTGTAAATTTCGCGCCGCCTTTATTATGTTACATATACCATAGAGTGAAGCAAGCTATATATAGCTAAATATATATATATATATACCATATACAGAAGTAGGTGAATGTGTGTGTGTGTGTGTATTGTAACTTTTGCTTGTCTTCATTATATGTACTGTGTATACACACACACACTCACACTCACAGATATATAATCTCAATTTGACATCCACCTTTCCATGCTTGCATGGGTCAAACGGAATTCACTGAAGCAGATTTTCTGTGTCCAGGTACCCTTTCTATTGCCAACCCCTGCCTGTTCCCAAGCAACTGAACATGACTTCTGAACATGGATAGCAGGACAACCGGACATGATTTCATAGATTTTGAATCAACAGCACCATTTTTATGTTATGTTTGTTTCTTTATGATGTCAAGACATGAACTTACACTAATTCACGTATACTTAATCTCACTCTCTCTGATATATATATATATATATATATATATATTATATATATATATATCTTCGAAACGTGGAGTAGATGAAACAAAGGCGACTGAAGAAGGGTTATTTTCCTTGTTTTGTATGTCCTGTACTCTATTTTTTTCATTGTTTAAGAAAAATGTCCATTTCCTTGGTTTTGTGTTTATGTTTTCGTTTCTCATTGTGTTCGACGTTTTTTTTGGTGTCCTGTACCCATATATGCATGTATATATACATGTAGAGGTAGGTACGTACATATATGTATGTATATATACATATGTTTTATTTATTTATTAATTTATATATATATATATATTGCAAATAAGAAAATGGAGAAGCACATTAGTTGGTTCATCAACTTTAGGACATTAAAATGTTAACTTATTTATTTATTAAAATGATAATTATAATAACATAAATACATATAGCATATTATTCTATGCATATAAAATAAGAATATAAGCAATTATTAGAAGAAAACATGGATATAAATTATGGACCCACAACCCCTAACTTTCTTGGAGTCATATATATATATATATGTATCAGGCATGTGCCATCAGCAATTACTCAGGGTAGCCAGTTGGTGACGTTTATGTAGTAAAATGCAAAAAAATAAGTGAAACACAGGCACGTGATTGAGTTGGAGGCAGAATTAATTCTGTCTTTATAGCACGTAAAGAAAACATTGTTGTAGGAATGTACGCAGCATGTGTACTACAGCAGTACTATATGTAGTTTTAATACTGAGATTGAAAGGCAAGGGTGAATTATGCCTACCTGATCTACAAAAAAATAAAATATTTTGTATTTTATGCATAGTAATCAGAGTAACCTACATAATTTTATTGAATTAGGTGCATATTTTGCCATAAAAGGAAAATGTTACTATTGACCTATTTTATTCGAGACAGACACTGCTTACCTTGCCTACCCAGGCAGCATGTCCCTGCATCGCCTTACTGGCACATGAAAAAACATTCGAGCCAAGGTTGTTGCCAGTGCCACTGGACTGGCTCCTGCACAGGTGGCATGTAAAAAAAACACCATTTGAGCGTAGCTGTTGCCAGTACCACCTGACTGGCCCTCGTGCCTGTGGCACGTAAAAGCACCCACTGCACTCTCAGAGCGGTTGGCGTTAGGAAGGGCATCCAACTGCAGAAACTTTACCAGATCAGATTGGAGCGTGGTTCAGCCATCTAATTCGCCAGTCCTCAGTCAAATCATCCAACCCATGCCAGCATGGAAAGCGGACGTTAAACGATGATGATGATGATGATATATATATATATATACTCACATTCCAAAAGCTATCATTTAGCATGATAAAAGATGGTATTTGTTGTCAGAGGTAATGGTACAGAGCACTCAAGAGGCACAGAATTTGTTTCTCTGTAGTGGCTTTGCTGGTCACTTTTTTCTATCCTCTAAAGGGTATTTACTCAATCTTTTAAGCTGTTTCTCAGCTACCCTGTGTTCAAGATTTCCTGGCAGTGCGGTAAGAAGCTTGCTTCCCAACCACACGGTTCCAGGTTCAAGTCCCACTGCGTGGCACCTTGGGCAAGTGTCTTCTGCTACAGCCTCAGGCCAACTAAAGCCTTGTGAGTGGATTTGGTAGACGGAAACTGAAAGAAGCCTGTCATGTATATATGTGTGTGTGTGTTTGTCCCCCCAACATCGATTGACAACTAATGCTGGTGTGTTTATGTCCCTGTAACTTAGTGGTTCAGCAAAAGAGACCAATAGAATAAGTACTAATCTTACAAAGAAAAGTCCTGTGTCCACACGAGTGTGTTAGCCTAGAAGTACTGTCACCAAAACAGGCCAAATTTCTGGTCAGCTGTGCCAAATTGTCTCTGCTCAAACAGCTGTCCCCAATTCTCATTCTATTACTTGCATATTCAATTAGGTAGTGTGGAAACCCTCATCGATAGAAATTTATGTTGGTTGAGTTACATCCACAGGATGGGCAACAACAGACTCCCCGGACAAATTCTTTCCTCTCAATTATGCAAGGCAAAAAGAAACCACGAAAGACTTTGACTGAGATTCAAAGATCCGGCAAAAAAGGAATTTGAAGTGGAAAGGAATCAATCATAAATAAATGGCAAACTTGAGCAAGAACCAAACAGTATGGAGAAAGCGTACCAAGTCATACCAAAGCCATGAAATCATAACCATGATGACTGACTGCAGATAATGGTTGTGTTCCACTCAGTGAATGTCATTGCAGTCTATTGCCAGCAACTGCTGCAAGGACAACAAAGATTCTCTAGAAAGATGCAGCCGTGAAGACATCCAAATAATGGACCAAGGTATGAAAGTAAGAGAAAGTTACACGACAACTGTTTAAGAAAAGAGCTTGGAGGAGGTTTAACCGTTTAGCATTTAACCCTTTCATTACTGTATTTATTTTGGGATGCTCTGTGTTTCTTTCAATTACTTTAAATATAAAAAGAATTTAGTAAAATAACTTAGTTATCATTCAGCTAGTGTTAGGAACATAAATTGTGACTAAGGTTTGGTGGAAGATTTTAATTCAAAACTTATGAAAACAAGACATTTGTACTACAGAGCCAGTTTCAGCCAGGTTGGTATCGAAAGGGTTAAGAATTGTTTCTCTATTATATATTTTAACCTTTTTGTTACCCTATTTTTGTTGAGATGCTCTGTGTTTCTTTCAATTAATTTTAAATATAACAAAGAATTTAGTAAAACAATTTAGTTATCATTAAGCTAGTGTTAGGAATATAAATTGTGACTATGGTTTGATGGAAGATTTTAATTCAAAACTTATGAAAACAAGACATTTGTACTCAGAGCCGGTTTCAGCCGGGTTGGTAACGAAAGGGTTAAACCAGTGATATCCAGTCCAAACATTCTATCTGTTTTATATTCAAACTGGCCAGATTTGACCTCTCGCACCTACCTTACAATGTCATTCTATAAATAAACAGTCACATCACCAAAACCTCATAGCTACAAGATGCTGTATAACTCAAAATAATGTGATTAGATAAGCATTATATTTGACAGAATAATCTGAATACTAAAGGGTCGAGTTTGTGCCAGGAAGGGGACAAATGCCACAAATACTCAGAAGTTCTTAGTAGGCTACTATTGGAAAAATTCTGAGCTAAAAGAGGATGGAGTAGTTCAGGGAGTTGTTATCTTGGCTTGCAACAAAAGGTCTGCGAGAGGGAGAGAATGTGTGTGTGTCTGTGTGTATGTGAGGGGCAGATTGCATGTTGTTTCCAAATGAAGTGCATTGTTTTAGGGAAGTAAGACATGGGCATCGGATGTGAAGGGTATGTGAAGATGGGAAAGAACCGACAGTAGCAAGGTCTTTTGGGTATGTAATGTTAGTGGGTATGAAGGCTGAAAGACACAGTTAAGCTAAGAGAACAACTTGGTAGGAGAGGAAGCTTGCCAAGGTGGACTGTGCAGAGACACACAAGTGCTGCGTATAAGGAGGATGCCAAGGGATCCAAATGGAAGAAACCTGCTTGGATCACTTTGCGTTTTAAATGAGGACCGTGGAAGACCTTGATTAAAGTTGACGGAGACTGGTCTTAGGGGGCCAAACCTCGTGAAGAACACAAATTGCCATAAGTTAGTGGTGTGATGTTGTACTGGAGAAGACCTGCCCAACCCATGTAAGCTGAGAAACACGGACATAAAAATGATGATGTAAGCTGCATATGTGTACATGTATGTATATATATGTGTGTGTATGTGTGTGTATATATATATATATATGTGTATATATGTGTGTATATATGTGTGTATATATGTGTGTATATGTGTATATATATATGTGTATATGTATGTATATATGTATGTATATATATATATGTATATATATATATATATATATATATATATATACACACATATATATACATGTACCATAAAATGAAGTAAGCTATATATAGTTATATATCCATGCACATACGCACCATGTATAGGTAGGAAACGCCCCTTGTATCTTGTTACGTAAAACTATGGAATTACATTTATTCTTCACAGAGTGATGAGGTAAGGCAAAGTTCTTTTTGTTCCTGCTCTCTCTTTTAATTGTCCCCTTTTTTTCCCCACTTTTGGGTCCCTAAAATTTGTTTATTTACCATCAGATGTACATTTTGGGCTTTGGTTGTTGTTGTTGCCAGTATCTCCAAACGGACCCTTTTGTTTGTAGCTGCTGAAATGTCGCCAAGTTCAACAAATGATTTCTAACAGTGGAGACACACAAATCCCTTCTTTATTGTAGACACAAATCTACAAGTGAAATCCCTAATTTGAAAACCAGCAGGATGCTTCATTTGACTGGGTAATTTGCTTGCTAACAGATGATCAAGTTGAGTGACTTCATGAAAAGGCTCTCATTGTCTCCTGGGTGCTCCCTCTTCTAAAAACTAGGGGAAGGGGAAATCTCTTTGGCTGCTACATTGAAAGGCTTCACTGACAACACAGAATCTCTCTCCCTGACTTATTATATATATGTATATGTATACACTCTCCTCATTTTCAAAACAGTAGGGTGTTTGGTAGGTGAAGCAGCTGCAGTGATGGTCTCTCTTTCTACCAAGGGCTCATATTGACTTTAGGAACTATGACTTTAGGAACTATATAACCCCCAGGTCACTACTGTGATAAGTTTTCATTATTTCCTACACATATTCTTTTCATACGATCCCTTACATTCTAGAATATAACTTTCCTTCCATTTTATGTGAACTGCAGGAAGTGAAGTTTTGACTCCGGGTTAGTATTGCGCATTTTCGTTATTTCTGTTCATGAATCCTTTATATTCTTTGTATATGGTTCCACCGCAAACACACATGCACCCCACGTACATGTACACAGACATTTTCAATAATAACAAAGGGTAAAATTAATTAATTAATTAAGAAGTAATCAATAATTTCACCAAGTAGAATTCGGCATGAAAAAAATACTTAATAATTAGGGTTCAGCAAAGATTTGCTTTACCTATTTCTTTATTACCCACAAGGGGCTAAACACAGAGCGGACAAACAAGGACAGACATAGGTATTAAGTCGATTACATCGACCCCAGTGCGTAACTGGTACTTAATTTATCGGCCCCGAAAGGATGAAAGGCAAAGTCGACCTCGGAGGAATTTGAACTCACAACGTAACGCAGACGAAATACCGCTAAGCATTTCGGCCAGCGTGCTAACGTTTCTGCCAGCTTGTCGCCTTTTTTTTTTTTTTTTTTGCTTTACCACATACCAAAGTATAGAAATAGCAGCCAAAAAACCTTAGCTATTTCTTCTACTTTAAAAAGGGACTCCCAGAGAAACCAAAATACTCGAAAACAATCCACACAGGCAGAGAGGAAAAGTAACGAAAATCATACATTTTCATGTAGAATTTTTTGTTAATAGCAGGTCAATTATGATCAATTACAGACATTCTTACCATGACCACTTATGATGGCATTAATTACCCAGTGTATGCTGCCATTTGGAAGTGGTGAGACAGTAAGGTATGATCTGAATGAAAACCTGACTGTTATTTTTTGCAGGGTGAGTAACCACATAAAGTCTCATCAACTCTAATTAGGAGAATCTGTGTTTTTTTTTTTTATCCCATTCATAAGCAAAAGAACAACCCTTTTTACCAGAAAAAATCCCCAACAAAATCCCCTTTTTTCTCTTGGGTGTCTTTGTTGTTCTTTCCTAAATGTTTCAGAAGTAGGGGTGTTGCCCTACATATCCAGGTAGAAAGTTAAAGAGACACCCCGTACACGTTAGTAAAATGCTAACTTGGGGGAAATTGTGGGTGGGGCAGACTGGTTATTTTTCTGTTGGCATCTTCCAAATGAAGATATACAAGGCTTAAGAGGTTCTCTCTCTCACTCACACACACACACGCAGACACACACACACACACACACACACATATAGGAGATATAGGAGAACATTTGCTATAGTCTGCTATAATTTATGTATGTACAAGAATGTTTATGTATATATGCAGTTGGATAGCATGTTGTATTTATGTATGTAGATATATTTATGCATATTTTAGGTGTGTGTCTCTGTGCCCGGGGGTGTGTGTATGTATATATGTATGTATGTGCGTGTGTCTGTATGTGTGTGTGTGTGTATGTATATATATATATGTCAAAATCCAGACACACACACACACACATATATATATATATATATATATATATATATGATAGATGCATGTCTGTATTTGCATGTAGATACATGTACGCATAGTGCATGCATATATATATATATATACATATATATATATCTATATACGTATAAGTATATAGTGTGTGTGCTTTATATATATATATATATATATATATATATATGCAGTGTATTATACTCATGCGTAAATATGTATCCATGTGTTAAAACAAAATTGCATGTGCGTGTGTGCATATATATATATATATATATAATATATATATGCACACACACACACACACACACACAAAACATGCTTTTCTCCCATCACACACACACACACACACTGTTGACCTACTTACTACATCTGGTCTAATCGATAATTCCATAATGGCTGACCTCACACACACACACACACATTTATGTAAGCACACACACAGTCACCTGACAGCTGCTCACATTATATGCAAAATTGACACACAAACAAACCAGCACTCTCTCACACACATACACACACACACACACACACACACACACATTGATACCATTCATATACATTAGGTAGATTTCATTTTTAGCCTTATTTCTCACTCAATGAACTCACCCCCCCCCTCACACACGTTTGTTGGTGTGGTGTGTATAACATGTGTCTGTATTTATATATGTATAAATTGATTTGTGTGTGTGTGTACTATATTAAGCAGTGATAGGTCTGTTGAAAAGCAACACGATATAAGATATATATCTATCTGTGTGTGTATATATACATATACAGATATATATCTGTGTGTATGTATATATATTCTAGCAAAAACTGTCCGACGAACGGGAACGTGAAACTCAGAGTAACAGGTTTTGTTGAATTTTCTGCTGCTTTAAATAAAGTATATATATATATATATATACTCTTTTACTCTTTTACTTGTTTCAGGCATTTGACTGCGGCCATGCTGGAGCACCGCCTTTATAGTCGAGCAAATCGACCCCAGAGCTTATTTTTTGTAAGCCTAATACTTATTCTATCGGTCTCTTTTGCCGAACCGCTAAGTTACGGGGACGTAAACACACCAGCATTGGTTGTCAAGCGATGTTGTGGGGGACAAACACGAACACATATATGTACATATACACAAGGGGCTTCTTCCAGTTTCCGTCTACCAAATCCACTCACAAGGCTTTGGTCGGCCCGAGGCTATAGTAGAAGACCCTTGCCCAAGGTGCCACGCAGTGGGACTGAACCCGGGACCATGTGGTTGGTAAGCAACCTACTTACCACACAGCCACTCCTATGCCACTGCCTACTTTAATATGATTTCTATGGCTGGATGCCTCTCTTAAGATCAATCACTTCACTGACTGTATTCAGTGTTTTTTATACACACACACACCACACACACACACTTGTATATGGTGAGAGAGCGAGAGAGATTTAACTTTGCTGTGCCATATTAGATCCACCCAAATATCAGGAAACATTAGTAACAGCTCAGAACATAAAATATCCTAAAAATACAATGACTTCAGCTCATTGCAGCCAAACCAATAAAGAAAAAAAACGGGGGAGGAAACAAAAACAAGCAAACAATCATCATCATCATCATCATTTAGCATCTGTTGACCATGCTGGCATGGGCTGGATGGTTTGACCAGGGCTGGCAAGGCTGGAAGGCTGCACCAGACTCCAGTCTGATTTGGTATGGCTTCTATGGCTGGATGCTCTTCCTAACACCGACCACTCTGAGAGTCTAATGGGTACTTTTACGTGCCACTGGCAAAAGTGCCATTTGCCTGACACCTGTATCTGACACTACTATGATTCTTCTTGGCTTAATGGATCTTCTTTTCAAGCACGGCAAGTGTCTTGGACAAGTGTATTGAACAAGTGTCTTTTACTGCAAACCTAGTGCAACCAAAGTCCTGTAACTGGATTTGGTAGATAGAAACCCTGTGTATTGTATATTTGTGTGTTTGTTTGTTTACACTTCTGCTTTACCTAAAATCACTGAGCTGCAAGTGATGACATCATTCTCTTCGGTTTTGCTCCTTCAAAGACATGTGAAAATAAGAAATTCTTTACTTAAAAAAACAGGTAAAGTTTAGCAACAGGAAAGGTACCTGACTGTAAAAAAAAAAATGCTTCCAAAATATATTCATCTAACTCCTGCTACCATGGAAAACCAGACATAACTACTATTGGATGGAATGGTATCACAGCCTTGCTGAACCCAAAACAGAGTTGTGGTGGCCACCACTAGATTCTGTGGGTGTATACAAAAATGGACTGGGTGATGTAAAGAGTATAATATTCCCAGACTGTTATATGGCACCTCCTGATTCATCACAGCCTGGTGGGTCATGTTGTAATGGCTCTCAACTAGATAGGGCATAACTGAGATGAAGTTTTGGGCTGCACCTCATCATCTCATCGGTCTGTTGACTGCCTGCATGCTGTAAGACTACTGGATTGTGAAGTTACACAACAACATCTTTTGAACTTCTCTTGATGAGCTGGTAAAGGCAGGTGAAACTAGTCAAGTCTGTTGCTCTACAGAGAGAGAGAGAGAGAGAGAGAGAGAGCCAATGGTAGTTTCACTGGGGGTGGGTATATGAATACAGTGAGACACAAACATTCTAGTTCAGTAATTTAAATGTGCCTCTGTGTGTGCGTGCGTACACAAGCACACACACTATGAATGTGTGTATATTCTTTTACATGTTTCTTTTATGTATAAATATGCAAATGCATACATGTGTGTATGTACACACACACATGTGTGTGAATATGTACACATTCAAATACATACAGCTATTTATATATATATATGTATATATATATGTGTATATATATGTGTTTGTGTGTGTTTGCATATATATGTGTTTGTGTGTGTGTGTGTATGTATATGTATATGTGTATATGTATGTGTTTCTGTGTGTGTGTATATTTGTGTTTGTGTGTGTGTGTGTGTGTATGTATATATATGTGTTTGTGTGTGTATGTATATATATGTGTATGTGTTTGTGTGTGTGTGTGTGTGTGTATGTATATATATATATATGTGTTTGTGTGTGTGTATATATATATGTGTTTGTGTGTGTGTGTGTGTATATATATATGTGTTTGTGTGTGTGTGTGTGTATATATGTGCGTGTGTGTGTGTGTGTGTGTGTGCATGCATACAAACATGCAAGTGTATGTGTGTGTATATATATGTGTGCGCATCCTCACATCCTATCCTTCCATCACGACTACTATCACTACAACCATTCCACTCTCTATAGACACAACCCATACTGCATCAGCCCCCACTCCCCATCACATACCTCCCTGCTCCCTCTTCCAATAACTTTCACATGATGATGAGATATGAAACATACACAATGAGCTGTCTGTTGTTACCATAGTAACAGCTGTCCCAGACATTTACAGGAATCATACATATATTCCATGTGATGAGGGAGAGACTAGGTGCTAGCTAGAAATAGCAATCAAATTTCCTTACCATTCTGCAAAAAAAGGAGGACACATTGTATAATATAACCCTAAATGCATTATCTAAATATCAAAAGATAGAATGGCCATTCCTAGAACATCTCACAGTCATAGAAATGCTGAGTGAGGGGTTCGACCCCAAATTAGCCCAAAGGAAGAAAAGTGAATGTGAAGTTGCGGCATTTAGATGAAAGCAAGTTCCTTGTATTTGTTTAATTTATTCCCTTAATGCGTAGGGGTGGCTGTGTGGTAAGTAGCTTGCTAACCAACCACATGGTTCCGGGTTCAGTCCCACTGCATGGCATCTTGGGCAAGTGTCTTCTGCTATAGCCCCGGACCGACCAATGCCTTGTGAGTGGATTTGGTAGACGGAAACTGAAAGAAGCCTGTCGTATATATGTATATATATATATATATATGTGTGTGTGTGTGTGTGTTTGTGTTTGTCCCCCTAGTATTACTTGACAACCGATGCTGGTGTGTCTACGTCCCCGTCACTTAGCGGTTCGGCAAAAGAGACCGATAGAATTAGTACTGGGCTTACAAAGAATAAGTCCTGGGGTCGATTTGCTCGACTAAAGGCGGTGCTCCAGCATGGCCGCAGTCAAATGACTGAAACAAGTAAAAGAGTAAAGAGTAATGGGTTTAATAATTGGTCTGTGGCCATACTGGGGCACTGCTTCCAAATGTTTTTGATTAATTAGGTCAATGCCAGTGACTAAGATATGTTGTGCATTTCCGTACTCGAGAAGACCTGCCCACCACAACAGAATTGATGTCCTAAAACCAAGGGGCCACATAAAAAGCACTGGTGCTGATGCCACACAAGAAGCATTGGTGATGGTGGTGTGTACAAAGCGCCCAGTACACTCGGTAAACTGTTTGGCATCAGGAAGGGCACCCGGCTGTAGAAACCAAGCCAAAATAGACTATGGGACCTGGTGTGGCCTTTTACCTCACCAGCACCTGTCAAGCCATCCAACCTGTGCCAGAATGGAAAACAAATGTTAATTGACGATGGTATGTGCATGTATGTGTTTGTGTACTCTTGTTTTAACAGCATCATCATCATCATTGTTCGACCGTCTACTTCTGAAATAGATGCTGAGAACATTGAAGAAGTATACAGCAGCCTCATCAAATCAACAGAGGAAGTTTTAACAGCACAGGATGTTGTAAACAAGCATCACCATCATACAAGCAGTGTTGTTTGTTTTCAATGTTCCATGAAAAGCGTGTCTGGCCCATGGGGAAATATTACGTTGCTTGGAGAAACTGGTGACAATTGGTGACATGAGGAACATTCAGCCATAGAAATGTTGACTCTACAAATTCCATCCGATCCCATGCAAGCATTGGAAAAGTGGACGTTAAAATAATAATGATGATGATGATATTTAGTTATAGAATGACTGTATTTTGATGTAAAGGATGTAACTTAACACACAAGTTTACACTGTGTGGGTCTTTGGCATAGTTTCTTTCTACTAAGTCCCACTCATGGGGCATCGGTCAACCCGAGACTTGAGTAGAAACCATCCCTTGTTGTTATGTGTGGTGGGATTGAACCTCAATACACATCATTGGAAACTATGCTTGTTAACCACATGTCTATCCTGTTTCCCTTAACTTTTTCTTACACTAAACTGAAAGGTCTAGTAACTGGCATCATCAAAGCGAAATTCTGAAGAGGAACTATTTGCTAGAAACAGTAACCAAGGCGGTGAGCTGGCAGAAACGTTAGCACGCCAGGCGAAATGCTTAGCGGTATTTCATCTGCCGTTACATTCTGAGTTCAAATTCCGCTGTGGTCAACTTTGCCTTTCGTCCTTTCGGGGTCGGTTAAATAAGTACCAGTTACACACTAGGGTTGCTATAATCGACTTAATCCGTTTGCTGGTCCTTGTTTGTCCCCTTTATGTTTAGCCCCTTGTGGGCAATTAAGAAATATGAAACGGTAGCACGCCGGGCGAAATGCTTAGCGGTATTTCGTCTGCCGCTACATTCTGAGTTCAAATTCCGCCAAGGTCGACTTTGCCTTTCATCCTTTTGGGGTCGATTAAATAAGTACCAGTTATGCACTGGGGTCGATATAATCGACTTAATCCATTTGTCTGTCCTTGTTTGTCCCCTCTGTGTGTAGCCCCTTTTGGGTAGTAAAGAAATAGGAAACAGTAACCAAATCACCATTAAACTGCACATCGGGGTGGGGGGGTGTTTTTTAAAGCTAAAAAAAAATCATACGAGATACAGATACAGATAAACGTGGCCCTAGAATGTGCTGTGTGAGTGACTAAAAGACAGGATGGTCACAGACAGCCAAACCCTTCCTCTTACTTCTGCTGGAGCAGGGCTCATCCAGAGCCAAACACTATCACCCACCCTACCGCTACCACCATCACTACTACCCCTCTACCACTTTCCAAGAATGTCCCTCTACACCCACCCCCTCTCATCCATCTGTCCCTCCATTTCAAGGTTATATCTTGTGTGTGTGTGGTTTGGTTGTACTGATATCTCTGCAACAAAATCTAATTACAGGAACCAACACAGTAACACCCCTTCTCTCTCTCTCTCTCTCTCATGAAAATTCTTCCTCTTTGCTGTGGTTTTAGTATTAATATACTCCCTCTTTCTAATATGTCTCTACAGAGTTCATAGGCACACACACACACACACACACACACTGTTCTACACACTGTGTGTGTGTGTATGCACGTGTGTATGTGTCAGTGCAAAATTAGCCTTCTTTTGATAAATGTCATTAATAACAATGTAATTCTAACTTTGAGTTTTCCACACAATATTTCAGCAGTCGAGATTGTCTTGTGAAACTCTGTGTGTGTGTTTGTGTGCAACAGTGTTTCAACAATAAAAATTGTACTGGAGTTTGTGTGTGTGCATATATGTAATGTGTGCACACACACACTCACACACAATTTTTTATATTGCCATACAATGATCAGTGTGTACAGTGTATCTGTTGTACATCAACATCATTTAACATCCGTTTTAAATGCTGGCATGGGTTGGACAATATATTTATATAAATATACAACTAGTGTATATATACTGTATATTGTAATGTATATATACATATAGTACATTTATATAAATATACTAGTGTGTGTATATATATATATATATATATATATATACACTGTATATTTATATAATAAAACTGTAATTTTATATATATATATTATATATATACTGTATATTTTTATAATAAAACTGTAATTTTATATATATATATATATATATATACACACATACACACATAGAACATATATTAATACCAGTATACCTATACTGTTTATTTATAAAAACCTACAACTAGTGTATACATATTGTACATCTGTATAAATAAACTCTATATATACTGTATGTTCAAATAAATATCCGACTTAGCTGTCACTCAAAAGTGAATATGGTTTAGCAGTTTGTACCCCACTTTCATTGTTTAAGGTGCTTAGATTGTCATAAGGTGACATAGACACCCTCTCACCCCATTTGCCCCTACCTTGTGGTACATTCAGGATATGGCAGCTGAAAGCAGAGAGAGAGGGTGGGTGCTGCATCAGCACTCAGCTGGTACTCATTTACGGCTGAGCAGACTGGACCAATGTGAAATGAAGTGCCTTGTCCTTTAAGGGTACGGCACACCCACACCACCCAGTTAAGGAATTGGTCCCACGCTTACATTATCTGATATACTGTTTGCTGTTTCTGATATTTAAGATTTGAGGGAAATTTAGCTGCTATTTCTAGCAGATTGAACCATGACATAAGGACCCCCCACCTCCTGTAGTTCTACACCTTTGTAACCATGGTAACTTTGGTTGTGGTTGGCTGGCTGGCTGGCTGGTCTGCTAGAAAGGCAACCAGCTGTAAAAGGGAGATTGTTCCCACATGAAAAAAAGAAAAAACTGATATAGACATACAAAGCTAATGTAGAGGAGGAATCGCACAATCATACCGAGGTGCACACAGCCACACATGCTAACTCATGCACAACACACGCAGTCATACACATGCAATTGCTGTTGCATGCAATCAAATGCACATGTGCAGACACATACATGTAATCACACGCAGTTGTATGCATGCAATCACATACACACACACATGCAATTACACATACAGAGCTACACACACATGTGCGACCACATGCACACACACAAACTATGCATGCAACCATGTACACACATGCACACATGCACATGCACACATTCACGTGCATGCACACACATGCACATACAATACATGTAATCACACATAGTTGTATGCATGCAATCACACACGCACGCACACACACTGTGCAACCACGTGCATACATGTGCACATGCAATCATACGTGCACACACACAAACTATGCGTGCAGCCCTTTCACACGCACACATACACTCGCACATACTCACATGCACACACACACACATACACACACATACACGCATGCACATATGCACACGCACATACATATGCATACACACGCACACACTTCCTAGGTAGTGCAAGTATATCAAATGTGAAACATATATTTCCATATTTGGAAGTTGTGGCATTCATGCCTTGTTTTCAAGAGCAATTTCATCATGAATGAAACTAAATTGCAGCAACCATTTCCTGGGAATGAACCACCATTCACCCCCACCACAAGGCCACTCACCCACACCACAAAGGCAACTACTATGAATCTGACTGAAGTAATCAATAACTGACCTATATCCATAAAATCTGGTTTAATCTGGTTTAATCTCTCATCAGATCCTAAATGTTCATCATCTCTCTCCATTCAATATGATCACAATTAATATACATTATATTGTGCAATCACCATCAATGCCTGCCTGTCTGTCTACTAAACGATGCTCTCGTTTCTTCTCATTATGTATCCATCTTAGCATGGGTTGTATAGGTTTGTAAACTTGTACATTTACATGCTGTTTTGTTCATGTTAGTTAGCAGCAGTACCCACTCCTCCTCCTCCTATTTTTAGTCAGGTCTGGCTCAACAAACCTATGGATTAGTGTTGGTCAAATGAGCAATTGAAGCTTCTACTTTCAAATCCAGCTCAGCCCATTAACCATTGGTCTCATCTGCTTAAGAGCTACAGAACAGCTGAAGAAGCTTGACCTTTATTCTCTCGAAAAAACGTCGACTCTGTGCTGATCTCATTCTTGCTCACAGCATCATAAGCGGAAAGTGTAACCTCTCGAAAGAGCTGTTCTTCACTCCTGCTCCAGAGCGTCGGCTGCGGGGTCATTCCGAAAAGCTCTATCTGCGACGATTTCATCTCAATCGAAGGAGAGGGGCTTTCTCTGTCCGGGTTGCAGATCCGTGGAATAAGCTGCTGGACGAGATAGTGAAGATGCCGGCGACCGCTCAGTTCAAAGTCTCTCTTGACCAGAAATGGCCTGAACTCTTTGCATGAACACCCTCCCTGTACATAACTCCATGTCCCCCTACATGGCCTTGCTTTTTGCTTTTTGAGCCAAAAAATTAACTTAACTGTTTACCTTTTTGTGTTCAGAATTACTGAAGCATGGAATAAACTACCCGTGTCAGTTGTTAGGTGTCAGGAAACTGCATTCTTCAAAGATATCCTGTTTCCTTAAATTTGCCAACACTCCTCCTAAAATATACATGCACCTTTTTCTTTTTACAACTCTTTCTCTATTCCTTTTTCTCTGTTCCTGTATATTATGCATCATGTACTTCAAGGCCTGAAATTAGGGACGGGTTGCTTGTTGATTACATCAGACCCAGTACTCAGTTGATACTTATTTTATTGATCATGAAAGGATGAAAGACAAAGTTGACCTCAGTGCAATTTGAACCCAGAACATAGTCAGAAGAAATGCTTGTAAGCATTTTGTCTGGTATGCTAATGATTCTGCCATGCTTTTCGAAATTCACCAGCGCTGCTCCCAAAAGGGTACCTCTGCACCCTTTCATCTTCATGTCACTTTATTCAGCTTTTTACTGCTTGTATTTTATCCTGTGTACTTTACATGTGCTTTCGGCTTTTATTGCTGTCTTCCTTTACTGCACTTACTACTGCTTTCTGCCATATTCTCCCCTTTTTTCTAATGAGTTATAATGCTGTTGCTGCTGCTGAGCACTATGCAATAAGATTATTATGATTGCTGGCCTTGTGCCAAAATAAGGATTATTATTATTATTATTTGAATGGTTAGTTGCCTGGAACCCGATAAAACATTTGACATCCACTGGCTTATCAACTCTGTGAGTTAATCACAGTAAGCTATAAGCACAGTTAATGTCCAAAGTCACTTCAAATATTGACAAAAGAACATTTGAAGTAGTAATTCTTTTGATAGCAAACTCAATTGAGACCACCCCTGATACCACCCCTGGTTTCATGATACAGACTTTCTGGTCTAAAGTGATATAAATTAAAACCTTCCATCTAAATTTCATATTTATGTTCCAAACACCAGCTTAATAAGGAGTTATTTTACTAAAATTTTTCATAATTCCAACATCAACTACATCAATGACTGCATCTCAACAGTAATGTGGTAAGAACAGGATGGATATATATATATATATATATATATATATATATATATATACGGTTTAAGTAATTGAGATTTAAGTGAATTCTAATGAATTCACATGAATATGGTCCTTAACCAGGATGCACCGGAAATCTATATGGTGTTAACCATAAGACAAGTGGGGTGATTACAAATAGGAAAAAAGCAACAAGAATGGATTAAAATCTCGGTACAATTGTTTCGTACGAGGACATCTTTAATAAGCTACAAAAAATGCAGTAAATACAGATGGCTCATACTCGTCAGCCGAAAAAACATCAGAGAATTATATATATATATATATATATATATATATATATAAAGCTGAAGTTGTCTGTGTATGGCAGGTTTGGTAGTCTTCAACTAACACTATCTCCTCCGAGACCCTGCGGCATAAGTTGACCAAACTTGAGAGTATGATAGAAGAAGGATTGCTCTTCCTTCCGTAGAAGAAAAAATTCAAATTGGACCATGTTAACACCCAAAATTATTTACATCAAAAAGGTGCTTTTTTTCTATGAAAATCCCTATTTTTTAACGATTTTTTTACTGCTGTGTCGCCATTTTTCAGTGTATTTCAACCAGAAAAATGTTCACTTAAAGAGAATAACAAGCTACATAATGCAAAATTTTTACTTTTCAAAAATTCCAATTCTAAAGGGTCAAAACAAACCCGAGCATCGCCATGCGATACTGCTAGTATATATATATATATATATATATATATATATATTATATATATATATATGAGAGAGAGAGAGAGACATATTGGTGTATAGGGTAACAGATGGATATGTTAGTGTACAGGACACAGATGAGACAGATGGATATGCTGGTGTACAGGATGACAGTTGGCTGGCTGGATGTGTTGGGGACAGAACAACAGATGGACATGGTGTATAGTCCAACAGCTGGACATGTTGGTGTACTAAGTAACATGTCCAGCTGTTGTACTGTTATTGACCAAATACTTTATACTGAATGACTCAGAACCCCACCCCACCCCACCCGCAGTTAATCTATTTATCTACAAGAAGTGTGTGTGTGTAAATAATCTGCATCATTATCATCATTTAATGTCTGTTGTCCATACTGGCATGGGTTGGATGGTTTGACTGGGCTGGCACACTGGAAGGCTGCACCAGGATCCAGTCTGATTCGACATGGTTTTCTAAGGCTGGATGCCCTTCCTAATACCAACCACTCTGAGAGAGTAATGGGTGCTTTTACATGTCACCAGCACGGGTGCCATTTGTATGACACCAAGGTGTGTTTACATACCACTGGTACAGGTGCCAATTTGCATAACACCGGTATGTGCCATGACTGCAATTTTGCTCAGCTTGATGGATCTTCTTCCTGGGCATGACATAATGCCAAAGGTCTTAGTTGTTGCCTCCATGAGGCTCAATGCATGAAAGGAACCCATAAATAATCTCTCTCTCTCTCTCTATATATATATATATATATATATAATATATATATATATAGGCACCTGTGCCGGTGGCACGTAAAAAGCACCCACTACACTCGCAGAGTGGTTGGCATTAGGAAGGGCATCCTGCTGTAGAAACACAGCCAGATCAGACTGGAGCCTGGTGCAGCCTCCTGGCTTCCCAGACCCCGGCTGAACCGTCCAACCCGTGCTAGCACGGAAAACAGACGTTAAACGATGATGATGATGATATATCGCCATGATAGATCGGTAGCCACTACACACATTTTTTCTTCTCTCCTTGTTTTTTTCTGTGTCCCTTTCCGAAGAAGAGCGTAGGCTCGAAACGTAAAAGACTTTTCCTGTTCCTGAGCGTTATACTAATACATCTGTTTGTTTTCTACACCACCTGTCTTCGTCTTTTGTTTTTTTCGTAAACTCTCCTATATATATAATCTATGTATATAATGTACTGTCCACTTACATATACAAATGTACATGCATGTGTGTGTGTATGTGACAAACAGATGCGCACTTGTCACTCTTTCTTCATATAAAATGGTAAAAATCAAAAAGCAAGCATTGATGTCTAATTATCTCATGTGACATTATGAAAATCATTTTGTGTGTGTGTCTGTGTATTGTTGTTGTGGTGGTTATAAATGTGTGTGTGTGTGTGGTGTCAGTATGCATGTTTGTGTTGTGTGTGTGTGTGGTTCTGGTAAATGTGTTTGTGCTGTAAACATTGTGTTGTGGTGGAGATAAATGTGTGTGATGTAATTCTGTGAGTGTTGTGGTGGTGGTGTGGGGTGCGTGTGTGTGTGTGTAAGTCTTGGTGGAAAGCGGAATTGTATTATAGTGGAGTGTTGGAGGTGGGGGTAGGTGTAAATATTCGGTTTTCCTGTTAGTGAGAAAATTCTAGGAAATGAAAATACCATTTGATGACAACAAATATTTCTGGAAATTCCCTCTTTCACTATGGAAATGGATTCTTTAACAATTAAGTTAACTTAGATAAAAACTGCTACCTCTCCAACCTTTCTCTCTATCTATGTCAGTCTGTCTGTCTATATGTCTGTCTGTCTGTTTATATGTGTGCCTGTCTGTATGTCTGTCTGTCTATATGTCTGTCTGTCTATATGTCTGTCTGTCTGTTTATATGTGTGTCTGTCTGTCTGTCTGTCTGTGCTTATGTGTTTGTCTACCCATCCTTATCTAAATGTTTCTGCATCCCCCTTCTTTGTCTCTCTTCAGAGTCTGATATGATATTTCGGAATAATATTCCTTCTTCGACCGATTATAGCAGCAACTCCATCTAAGAATATCTGAAGAAGGAATATTATTCCGCAATATCATATCAGACCATCGATGACTAAATTACAACAGGTATACACAGCCCATTGTCTGTGTTATAGTGCATTGTTGTACTCTCTTTTACTCTTTTACTTGTTTCAGTCATTTGACTGCGGCCATGCTGGAGCATCGCCTTTAATCGAGCAACTTGACTCCGGGACGTATTCTTTGTAAGCCCAGTACTTATTCTATCGGTCTCTTTTGCCGAACCGCTAAGTGATGGGGACATAAACACAGCAGCATCGGTTGTCAAGCAATGCTAGGGAGACAAACACAGACACACAAACATACACACACGCACACACACACACATATATATATATATATATCACCATCACCATCACGTGACCGACCAGACCATCAGATGTAGTTACACATCGCTGGTCACAATGCGTTCGCATTGTTTTAGCCTTCGAATGACGCCACCCCGCTGGCTAAGCGAGCAGGCCAATATATATATATATATATATATATATATATACACATATTCGACGGGCTTCTTTCAAAACTTTTTATTCTTTACAAACAATGCACAATGCTTCAAGCAAACTACAATACTCTCCTATGTTGATTTATGTTCCAGACACCAATTTACTAAATTTTTCATTACTTTCAAAATTAATTGAAACAAAGTCATTGTTTTTCAACAGAAATAAAGGCTACAAAATGGTTTAAATTTTGTATCATGTGTATGCATGTGTGTGTGTGTGTGTGTGTGTGTGTGTGTGTGTGTGTACACCCTCAAGTTTTATATAAAAAAAAAAATTCAGAAACAGGTGGGGATTGCATAAAATATCAAGTTTTGGTTTAATTTTATTGTTTTTCTGATAAATTCTAAGTCAAGGAAAAAAATCCTCAGTGAATTTGGTAAAGAATAGCTGATGATGTCATAGAACTTTTTTGAGAAATGTCAGAAAATATCAGTAAACTGTTTCCAAGAAGTCATTTCTAATTAATGGTCATTTTAGTCTTTTGAAGAATAAAATTGTTTTTTTTTTTTTTCAAAAATCATTTTTATCATTTATTTAACTTTCTATTTTAAATATTTTCTTTTTAAATATCAAAATTGAAATATCATGCGGAAGAAGAACATTTACGTCCTGGGCGGGGTGGAGTCATGGTGGCGGTGACAGGAGAGGAAAGCCGGGTTGTTTACTGCTCCCCCTCATGTGGTGGGTAGGCTATTATCTAATACCACACTATCATCATCAACATTATCATTACTACCATCGTCATTGCTGTCATTATCGTCACCATCGTTATCACTCTCATTAGTGCTATCATTAACGGGCTTCTTCTAGGAACATCTATCTAGATTAGAATTGCATCATTTCCTAAAATAGAGATTTTAATACATAATGATTTGTCTAATGTGTGTTTCAATCTTTGAACTGCAGCCATGGTGGGATACCACCTTGAAGAGTTGAGCAAATTGACCTCACTACTTATTTTTAACATTATTTACATTTGACGGATATTTGTCCTCATCTTGTTTGTTGTTAACACAACGTTTCGGCTGATATACCCTCCAGCCTTCATCAGGTGTCTTGGGGAAATTTTAAGCCTAGGTTCTCATTCCTAAGTTATTTTTTGATGTTATTATTATTATTGTTATTATTATTATTATTATTATTCAGGCCATATGGTGTAGTGGTTAAGAGCGTGGGCTACTAACCCCAAGATTCTGAGTTCAATTCCAGGCAGTGGCCTGAATAATAATAATAACTAGAAAAGCACTCAGAGAGCACAGACCTCCGGCAAGCAGCTCATTTCCACCCATATACACGCATGCAGAAAATCGCTCAATTTCCCAAACCAATAAAACATAACCTTAGCTGAAACGTTGTGTTAACAATAAACAAGTTGAGGACAAATATCCGTCAAATGTAAATAATGTTAAAAATAAGTAGTGAGGTCAATTTGCTCAACTTTTCAAGGTGGTGTCCCACCACGGCTGCAGTTCAAAGATTGAAACACACACACGTTAGGCAAATCATTATGTATTGAAATCTCTATTTTAGGAAATGATGCAATCCTATTCTAGATGTTTCTAGAAAATCGCTCAATTTCCCAAACCAAAACATAACCTCCTTGGCGGGGTTAAAAAAAATAACGCAGCCATAGGATTTTTTAAAAAAAAACCTTTAAAAACAGGTATCATTGGAAATGCATCTAATTTAATAGCACCACCTGGAAGAGATACACAGTCAAATCTGGGGAACCGTAGCCCATTCAAGCAGAGGGTTATTGTTTTCAGAGACATATCTGGATGTGGGTGGTTTATCTAGTATTTGTTGGGGGTAATCATCTAGGGATCATTTGAATGCCGTGAAGTCACTTTCCTCCTTTATATGTGTCTGGCATGATGTTGAAGAGAGCAGGACCAATTGAGGTGAACTAAACCTTTCAAGGTGGTGCTCCAGTATGGCCACAGTCTAACGACAGAAACAATGTGTATTTGTGTGTGTGTCTGTGTGTATCTTAGCCAGATTACTTTATTGCTAGAGATTAAACCTGGATAAACTATGACCTTTGACATTATCCCACTATTCCAGTCTCTCGCTAATCCTCTCTTAAATCTGTTTTTCTGTTTCACTAATCTGAATATCAATCCTTATTTAGATATGGGGGTAGGGACTGCTCTGTGGTGGTAGGAAGAGATATGTTAGAAAAAAACCCCAGTTTAAACCCCCCACCCCTGTATCCTCACCCACCCACCGCCAACTATCACCTTCCCCCATGACCACCACTAATTGTTGCTATTAGTGTTGTTCCAGAAGATGAAACAGTATAGTGATGGTGATGGTTGTGGCTTGTGTCCAGAGGGGGAAAGTTGTGGGGAAGAAGGATTGTATTACAGAACAGCTGTGTCTTTGAGTATCTGGCTATTGGTTTGGTAGCAAAACATGAAGCAGATGTGATGGGGGTGTAACAGGGAGGCATGAGAAGACAAAATTAGGGGGGAAAAAATAATCCTAGATTCAGACAAGGTTGTAGGATATAATTTGAGGGATTTTTAACTGTTATTTCTTATCAATCAAGTAAATCCATGTAGAGCAAGAGTGAGGACTTTTCAGATGCTCTGTGTTTCTTTCAATTAATTTTAAATGGCACGTAAAAAGCACCATCCGATCGTGGCCATTTGCCAGCCTCGTCTGGCACCACTGCAGGTGGCACATAAAAAGCACCCACTACACTCATGGAGTGGTTGGCGTTAGGAAGGGCATCCAGCTGTAGAAACACTGCCAGATCAGACTGGGCCTGACGCAGCCCCCTGGCTTTCCAGACCCTAGTTGAACCGTCCAACCCATGCTAGCATGGAAAACGGACGTTAAACGATGATGATGATGATAACAAAGAATTTAGTAAAATAACTCAGTTATCATTAAGCTAGTTTTAGGAACATAACTTGTGACTAAGGTTTGGTGGAAGATTTTAATTCAAAACTTATGGAAACAAGACATTTGTACTACAGAGCCAGAGATGGTTTCAGCCAGGTTGGTAATGAGAGAGTTACCAATTGTTTCTCTATTGTATCTTTTAACCCTTTTGTTACCCTATTTCTCTTGAGATGCTCTGTGTTTCTTTCAATTAATTTTAAATATAACAAAGAATTTAGTAAAATAACTTAGCTATCATTCAGCTGGTGGGGGTCGGTGACAATAAGTACCAGTTATGTACTGGGGTTAATGTAATCACCTACCCCCCCCTTCCCACCAAAAATTTTCAGGGCCTTGTGCTTAGAGTAAAAATAATTATTAGTTGTTATTGTTTTTGTTGATGTCAATTATTCTAAAAGATAGTGGGGGGGGGGCGTGGCTGGCTTGGTGAGTTTGAGGATGGTTAATGTGGGAGACCATGTGACTGAACACTAATATAAAAACTTTTGGCTACATAAATGGTGTTGTTGATGGTTTATTAGCCACAAGGGTAGTAGATAGTGGGGGGGGGTCGAGGAGAGATTACAGGGACACAAAGCACAAAAGACTTTGTGTGTGTGTATTGGACACAGCGGTGGTGGTGACATGGAGTGTGCAAAGAAAAAAAACTAAACAAAAGGAAACCTTGAGGTAAACAGTTCAAATCCAAATATGACACATTTCTAGTCATGTGACAGACAACTCATCAATGTTCTGTGTTCAGCCAACCGTGACTGATGGCTTCTGGTTTTCTTTATTTAACCCCTTTCTTTCTCTCTTTGCTCTGCTCTTTATCTAGTTTTCTCTTTGTTCCCCTCTTTCTCTCACTCTATCTTTCTATTTCTTTGTCTTTCTCTCATTACTATTTAAGACCAAACATATGCATGTATATATATATATACACATCATCATCATCATTTAGCGTCTGATTTCCATGGTCTGGGAAGCCAGAAGGCTGCACCAGGCCCAGTCTGATCTGGCAATGTTTCTATGGCTGGATGCCCTTCCTAACACCAACCACTCAATGAGTGTAGTGGGTGCTTTTTACCTGCCAGAAGGGGCTGGCAAATGGTCACGGTCGGATGGTGTTTTTTAGGTGCCATATACATACATACATATATATATATATCATCATCATCATCATCGTTTAGCGTCCGCTTTCCATGCTAGCATGGGTTGGACGGGTCAACTGGGGTCTGTGAAGCTGGAAGGCTTTGTCAGGCCCAGTCAGATCTGGCAGTGTTTCTACGGCTGGATGCCCTTCCTAACGCCAACCACTCCGCGAGTGTAGTGGGTGTTTTTTATGTGCCACCTGCACAGGTGCCAGACAGAGCTGGCGAACGGCCACGAACGGATGGTGCTTTTACGTTGGTGGCCCAGTAATTACAGGGTGTTCTTATTAAACATTTTATAGGCGCAGGAGTGGCTGTGTGGTAAGTAGCTTCCTTATATGTATATATATATACAACGGGCTTCTTTCGGTTTCCGTCTACCAAATTCATTCACAAGGCTTTGATCGGCCCGAGGCTATAATAGAAGACACTTGCCCAAGGTGCCACACAGTCGGAATGAACCCAGAACCATGTGGTTGGTAAACAAGTTACTTACCATACAGCCACTGCGGACTCCTCAGTATATCTGGGTTTCTACGGCCAATAGGTATTTATATTTTTTTAGATTTTAATTATTTCTGTGAGAAATTTTGGAACACAACACCTTTGATAGTTGAAGGATTATTGTATTATTATTGTTGTTGTTGTTGTTAAGGTAGTAAGCTGGTAGAATTATGACCACTCTGGACAGAATGTATTTTCTTATGGCTTTACATTGAGTTCGAATGTTGCCAAGGTTGACTTATCCTTACCAGTTGTGCAGTAGGATTGATTGTAATCAACTTCCCCCTCCATCAAAGTTACTGGCCTTTTGCCAGAATGAGAAAGGGTTAATTGTTATTTAGTTCCAAATTTATTATGGTTCAATAGAATTATGATCATAGACATTCTACCTATGACCATCCTACCTCATTCATTTTGCTAGGTAAAGTGTACCTTGGAGCACATTTTACGATGTGTACTTTTTCTTAAAAAAAAAAGACAGTAAGGTGTGATATGATATATGGCTGCTTTTTCTAGCAGGTTGAGCAACCATACAGAAATCACCTCTTTGGCGCCTGTATTATTTCTTTATATGTGTGCATATATATTCTACACCATTTGCAGCCAATACTCTGTATGTGTGTGTCATTTACTATACACAGTATTTAAATAGTAAATAGAGTACTTTTTCCTTTGATCCTACCTATAATAGAACAGTAAACTATGTGTGTGTCTATATACATACATGTATATATTTGTATACTCTTTTACTTGTTTCAGTCATTTGACTGCGGCCATGCTGGAGCACCGCCTTTAATCGAGCAACTAGACCCCGGGACTTATTCTTTTTGTAAGCCCAGTACTTATTCTATCAGTCTCTTTTGCCGAACCGCTAAGTAACGGGGACATAAACACACCGGCATCGGTTGTCAAGCAATGCTAGGGGAACAAACACAGACACACAAACACACACACACGCATATATATGCATATATACGATGGGCTTCTTTCAGTTTCCATCTACCAAATCCACTCACAAGGCTTTGGTCGGCCCGAGGCTACAGTAGAAGACACTTGCCCAAGGTGCTACGCAGTGGGACTGAACCCGGAACCATGTGGTTGGTAAACAAGCTACTTACCACACAAGCACTCCTGTCTATAAATATACATACATACATATATATATTTTTTTTCTACACCATGTCTGGTTGACACAGTATATATGTGTGGATTTTAAATTTGTCATTGGAGTGCAGCCATGCTGGAACACTGCCTTGAGGGGTTTTTGGGCGCACAAATCAACTCAGGTACTTATTTTCTTGGTGTCTTTTGCCAAACCACTAAGTCATGGGGACATAAACAAACCAGTACCAACTGTCAAGTAGTGGAGGTGACAGACACAGCACAAATGCACATGCATGTGGTAGGCATCTTTCAGTTTCCCTACACCGAGTCCATTCAGAAGGCTCTGGGCGGTCCAAACAGCCATAGCAGAGATGCTGCAACAGTGAGACTGAACCTAAGACCATGTGGTTGGGAGGCAAGCTTCTTACTCACACAGCCACACTTGCACCTATATATATTTGTTTATTACCTACAAGGGGCTAAACATAGAGGCGACAAACAAGGACAGACAAAGGGAGTAAGTCGATTCCATCGACCCCAGTGCAAAACTGGTACTTTATTTATCGACCCCGAAAGGATGAAAGGTAAAGTCGACCTTGGCGGAATTTGAACTTAGGACGTAACAACAGACGAAATACCGCTAAGCATTTTGCCCAACGCGCTAACATTTCTGCCAGCTGTCATATCTGGGTAGCACTCTGTGTGTGTATAATGTACACACACAGACAGACATATATACACATGCATATATATATGTGTGTGTGTGTGTATGTATATATATATATGTATATGTATAAAAAATATATATAAAAATACAAAATGGGACAAGAATGCAAAACATTCAAATAGACGACACAAAAAAACAGCCGGGTCATTCGAAGCCTCTAATCTTCAGTCAAGAAACGGATCATCCTCGCAATTTCAGCCGATTAATCTTGAGATCGTTATATATATATATAAAACCCATGCTAGCATGGAAAACGAACGTTAAACGATGATGATTATATGTGTATATATATATAAATATACATACATACTTACACAGACATGCACACACCCACACACACATATATATACATATATATATACACACTACGTCTGGTGTACACCATATGTATGTACATGTATGTGTTGTACACCGTTCTTAGCTGACATTGTGAGTTTGCATACGCACACATATGGTGTTGGCCAAGCATGTTATATACATATACACATGTATGTACACACAGTGTTCACCATGTTACAGAATATATATATATATATATATATATATATTCTACAACGTGCCTCACCAAAACTGTATGTGTGTGTATCTATGAGTACATATGTGTGTATATATATATATATATATATATATACATATTCTACACCATATCTGGGTAACACTCTGTATCTGTGTATATAGGCTTTACCCCCTCCTACCCACCGTCGTCCCCCCACCATCATCCCCACCCCCTAGCACCCCGTTAACCACAGCCATTATTATTGCTGCCAGTTTTATAATTCACCTTTACTCTTTTCCTTCTCCTCTTGAAAGGTTTCCTAACTTCCTGTTTGGCCAAACTCCAAACAGTTTCTGCACATTAAGAACACAATGCCGTCTGTCTGTTTGTCTGAATGTATGTGTGTGTGTGTGTGTGTGCACTTGGTCTCCCACTTTGCAACACTCCTCTGACCTCACCACCATCGCCACCTCTCTTCTGCTTCCAACCCTGTGCAACGTTACTGACCACCACCACCACCACCGTCATCGTCTTCTCCCTCTAATTACCTTCTTGCCCGCCATAAACTTTAATGTCCACCATGGTGAAGCCAAACCAACAACAACTTGACCCAAATCTCTCAAAAGTCAATATAGACTTGACTTTTATCTAAGATAAACAGCTAAAGTCAATATAGACTTAAACTGGTCTTAAATAAAGACCTAAAGTCAATATAGACTGAAGCAGGTCTTAGCTAAGGACCTAATGTCAATATAGACTGAGGTTGGTCTTGGGTAAGGACCTAAGGCTAACATAGACTGAAGCTAGTCTTATAGACACAAGCATGACTTAGATGTAGACCTAAACTGGTCTTAAATAAAGACCTAAAACCAATGTAGACTGAAGTAGGTCTTAGATATAGACCTAAACTGGTTTTTGATGTCTAACATCAATATAGACTAAAGCAGATCTTAGCTAGAGACTTGCATGTCTTAGATATAGAGCTAAAGTCAGTATAGGACAAAGCTAGTCTTAGATATAGAGCTAAAGTCAGTATAGGACAAAGTTAATCTTAGATATAGTGCTAAAGTCATTAAAGACCAAAGCTAGTCTTAGAGCTAAAATTAGTATAGAACATGCTTAACCCTGTGGTTAAGAAATTCATTTTGTAACCCCATAGTTTTTAGTATGTTGTGTACAACACCTTGAGCAAGTATCTTCCATTATAACCTTAGGTTGTGAATATAATTTGGTAGGTGAGAAATAGATGAAAACTGTGGAGGCCCATCCTGTGTGTGTCTCACCAATTTTTTCACAGCAGCTGCTGACTGGTTGTGCTGATCCACCTCCGACAATAGAGAGCAGTCACCAAATTCCCTTCCATATAAGCTAACTCTGATCGTAAAGTTATATAATTGGACTGTTACCTAACATATATATATATATACTAGCAGCTAAGCCCAGTTTCACCCGGTCTGTTTGGATGATGTGGCTGTGATTGTTTTTGGTTAGGCATAATCTATAACAGTGTTTGTCAACCTTATCATTTCGGGTCCCCTGTTTCAATTGGAGCCTCCAACTATATGAAAATTTCCTGACCCCACCCCGTCAGAAAACAGCCTCTAAGCAACTGGTTGTTTTAATGGCAGAAGAAAGAGGGAAATTCCATTAGAAAAAGTTTTAATCGATTTTTCTCAGTAAGTATGGGGGTTTGGAAAAAAATACAAACTGCATTCCAATCTATGCACCTGTCTGCACATGTATGCCCTTTTTCACGTGAATCCACCCAGCCATTTGGCTGTGAACCTCAAGACAAGAAAGAATACAACAATCGCCCTTGTCCAATTTATATTATATATATATAAAAATAGGGATGACAAAGGAATGAGCAATTATGTTATGAACTTCTTTAGCTTAGAACTTTTTCTGCTCTAAGCTGCTCTAATGCACTCATACTTAAGTGCTTGAGTATCATCTAACAGCAGAAACAGCTGTAAGCTAATGACATTGTTTATTCCTTTGTCGTTCCAATTTTCTATTACCATTCTGTGCTCAGCTGATGCTTTGTTCAGAAGCTTATGTACATTGAGTTCTAACACCAGGTTATTAACATCACAATGCCCAAGCAATGTGTGTGTGTGTGTATTCAAATATGAAATAGAAGCAGCACTTGTTACTTAATATAATCGTTGTATATATGTATATACATGGAGGCACGTGGCTTAGTGGTTAGGGTGTCAGCATCATGATCGTAAGATTATGGTTTCAGTTCCTGGACCAGGTGACGTGTTGTGTTCTTGAGCAAAACACTTCATTTCACATTGCTCCAGTCCACTCAGCTGGCAAAAATGAGTAACACTGCAATGGACTAGAGTCCAGTCCAGCTGGGGAACACATACGCCATAGAAACCAGGAAACCAGGCCCATGATCCTGGCTAGGCTTTAAAAAAGGGTGCATTTTTCTGTGGAGGCGCAATGGCCCAGTGGTTAGGGCAGCAGACTCGCGGTTGGAGAATTGCAGTTTCGATTCCCAGACTGGGCGTTGTGTGTGTTTATTGAGTGAAAACACCTAATGCCTCACGAGGCTCCGACAGGGGGTGGTGGCGACCCCTGTTGTACTCTTTCACCCCAACTTTCTCTCACTCTTTCATCCTGTTTCTTGAGTAATGCTGCGATGGACTGGTGTCCCGTCCAGCTGGGGGGAACATATGCACCACAGAAACCGAGAAACTGGGCCCATCAGCCTGGCTAGGCTTGAAAAGGGCGCATAAATAAATATGTATATACACACACATACACAAATGTATGGTTGTGGTGCCCTTAATACTCAGCATACTTATAGGGTTGCTGTTGTAGCATGCTGTTGCATGTGGGTGTGGGTGTATGCATACACGCACACACACACACATACATAGAGGAATGCATTTTAATTTACAAGTGTGCTCAAAACATCAAGTAGAGTTTATATTTATATTTTTGAAGTCAGCCTTTCCCAGTCATGACTTGGCTATCGAGTTTGCCTAGTGGAGGAAACATGAAGCATAATAATTCCAGCTTGTAAAACAAAATATATGTAATGAAGAGGAGGACATAGGCTAAAGGAGACTTGTTAGTCTTGTTGCAAGGGAGGGACAACTTGTCTAGGGCTGGTTCCACAATGAAGTGTATTCTGTTCATGCTACAAAGTAGTTGCTGATACAAGGGGCATCCAACCATGAAAACCCCATCAAAGGAACATACATAACAACACGGCTGGCTGGTTATTCTGTCTGTGTGTCTCGGATGATAGATTGTGATTGGAATAAGAACTGTTTTGGCGTCACCTATCTGGTGTCATTTATTTTGCATCAGATGTTTTCATCTTTCTCTCTGTCTCTCTCTGTTTTTTGTATATAAGGAGAGGGAAAGTGTTTGTCAACCATGTTCAATTAATCAATTGTAACGTAGTGCTCTCTCACTCTCTCTCTCTCTCTCTCTCTCTCTCTCTCACACTTTCTCTCTCTCACTTTCTCTCTCTCACTTTCTCTCTCTCTCTTTCTCTCTCTCTCTGTATATTTCTGCACATACATTTATATGTTTGCCTCCACTGCCAAAACATTTTGTCCCCAAAACAGGCTGAAGTCCACTCAGGCATGCCAGATCATCACCATCCGAAGAGCTGTACTCAAGTTTGTTAAACCTGTACCAACATAAAAAAAACAAAAACAAAAAAAAACATCAAATAACGATGTTATCTCTTAGTCGGTGTGGTGGTCACATCTTGATTGTCGCTTTCATTACGCTTTGCCTGTGTACACTCCAACCTTCTTCAGGTGTCTTGTGATTCACTTTAATACCTTGCCTGGAATTGAACTTAGAACCTCTAGGTGACTGCAGTGCATTTTACTGCCTTTATCCACTATAAAGGCACTGCTTAATGCCATGCAGTCACCTAGCAGTTCTGTGTTCAATCCTAGGCAATGCATTAAGGTGAATCACAAGACACCTGAAACCTAGCGGAAGTAGCAACTAACATGAGGACACCACCCTGATGAATCCATAATATAAGAATCCCTCATCTGAGAAATATGGAATTGTTTATAAAATAATGTATAAATATTTTATTAGAAACTTCCTAATTCCTGTGCACTCTGATTTGTTACTGAATTGGAATAAAAATTTTAGGCCTTGCATTTCATTTGTTTGTGGAATCGTGAAGATTTTTAAGTATATAGCTCTTCTCCATTGTACATAAATTGTATCTTTTGTTCATGTTCTTGGATGATCTGTACTTCTCAAGGACTTTCTTTGTGATGATGAAATCAGCAACAGGTAGTATTTTCTTCGAAATCCCAAAGAATATAATTGGACAATTTCATTATACGCCTCTTTTCTCTGTACCTGGAAACAGAAAGATAGCTGAAGCACCATTGCTAGAAATCATCACAATTCTGCTAACCATTTAAATTTAAGTTCAGGAATTTTTTACAAAATACTGTGCAAGCTTGATTGTGTGGTTAAGAAGTTTGCTTCCCAACCATGTGATTTCGGGTTCATCCTGAATGCATGGCACCTTGGCCAAGTGTCTTCTATATAACCCTGAACTGATCAAAATTCATTGAGCGTGTGTGTGTATATCACGTGATCATGTGACCGACCAGTCCATCAGATGTAGTTGCACATCGCTGGTCACAATGCGTTCGCATTGTTTTAGCCTTCGAGTGACGCCAACAGAAAAAAGAGTGGGAGAAAGAGTGGTGAAAGAGTACAGCAGGGATCACCACCATCCCCTGCCGGAGCCTCGTGGAGCTTTTAGGTGTTTTCACTCAATAAACACTCACAACGCCTGGTCTGGGAATCGAAACCGCGATCCTACGACCACGAGTCCGCTACCCTAACCACTGGGCCATTGCGCATCCACGTGTGTATATACACATACATATATACATACATACACCAAATGACAAAGGACCAAGGTATCTGGTACTTTGTACTCAAGGAGACCCATCATCCACAGTAGAAGTGTTAATGCCACTCTCCCTGCTAAAGAGGATTGACCTGCAAGCTCTCTGTGCCAGTGGCACATAAAATGCACCCAGCACACTTTGTGAAGTGGTTGGCATTAGGGAGGGCATCCAGCCATAGAAACCAAGCCAAATCAGACTGGAATGTGGTGCAGCTCTCCTACTTACTAGCTCTGGTCAACCATCCAACTCTTGCCAGGATAGGAAACAGACATTAAACGATGATGATGGTGTGTTAGTAGGGTAGCGTCTCCTTGTTTTGGCATCTCATAATATTTGTAAACAGATTACTTCATTTCCTGTTTTCTATGAAGACATATCTGACCATAGAAACAAGTGGGCTCTAATGATAACCTCAGCTAACAACCATTTACTCCCCTTCTGGGGTTACAGGAAATATTTCTAGACACGCTGTGTACCTGTAGCAAACTAATCAATACCTCCTACTGCTAAGGAGTATTTACTCCCCTTCTGGGGCCACAAGAAATATTCTTAGACATGCTGTGTACCTGTACCAAACAAGTGAATTATTGCCAGGACTAAGTGACTTTGCCAACAACTTGTGCCAAGTTAATCTGATAAATACCAATTCACTTGTTGATGGAAGCATTAAGTCATTAAAATCAACTACAGCTGTTTGTATGTACCTGTGTATGTACCTGTGTGTGTGTGTGTGTGCATGTATAGGTGTGTATGTGTGTGTACATGCATGTGTGTGTACATGTATGTAAGTGAATGTGTGTGTGTATGTTTACATATGCATGTATGTATGTTTGTGTGTGTGTGTGTGTGTGTGTGCGTGTGTATGTATGTGTGTGTACATGTATGTAAGTGAATGTGTGTGTGTATGTTTACATATGCATGTATGTATGTTTGTGTGTGTGTGTGTGTGTGTGTGCATGCGTGTGTGCATGTATAGGTGTGTGTACATGTATGTATGTGAATGTGTGTGTGTGTGTGTATGTTTACATGTGCATGTATGTATGTTTGTGTGTGTGTCTGTGTTGTGTGAATTTTCCCACATTTTACTTAACATAAAAAATAAATAAATTTAGAAAACTAGTTTTTGGTTTTATAGTGTAGTTTGTGAAGTTCTTTGTAAGTATTTTGTGTAATAAAGCTGGGTGGATGGGGGTAAAGTTGGGTAGATGAGTGGGAGGAGAATAAATCAGGGTGGATGCATGTGTCAGATAAGCAAAGTTGGGGTGGTTGCACATAGCAAGAGCCAAGCTGGAGTGTTTGCATGTTGTGGGAATGAAGCAGGGTGGATGTGCATAGCAGGAGTGGTTATTCATTGCTTGAGTGAAGTTGGGTGGATGCATATAGAGAGAGCAAAGCTGGGTGGTGGCATGTAGAGGGAGCGAAGGTGGGTGGATGTGCATAGAGGGAACAAAGTTGGGTAGATGTGCATAGCTGGAGCAAGACTGGGGGGTGGAAGTGCATGGCAGGACTGTAGCTGGGGGTGGATGTGCATAGCAGGGAGTGAAGCAGGGATGGATGTGTGTGACATGAACAAGGTTTGGGGTGGATGCATGGCAGAATAGTAACCATTTAAAGAACTGTTGGGTAAGCTTTCAAACTTGGGGTAAGCTTTTCTAAGAATGAACATCATTGAAATCCCTTAATAAAAATAAATGTTTTGGCTTCAACTGAAGTCTGAGGATACATTTAAATGTAGGAACAGGGTTAGGGTATTTAAAGGTAGTTGAGAAATGTTCCCTTCTACATGTAGAGGTGTGGGGTAGGGTGGAGTGAAAATTAAAATATTGTAGAAATTGAAAATGCCTGAGGGTTAATTAAATGTTGCTATTTTTGATTACTTGAAAAATGCTAAATTTTTGCTGGGATCAATGAAGGGCATTTACTCCCTTGAGCCCCCTAAACTCCAAAAATGGGGGATTTTTGTAAATTTTTTACAATAGCAGAGTTTGCAGGGTTTCATGGAGTAAATGCCCTTGACTGATCAAAACGAAAATTTATCATTTTTCTAGTAATAATATATAGCAAGATTTTAGGCCTCGGGCATTTTCAATTTGCACAATTTTTCATTTTCACTCCACCCTAAATTATACACTCTATATACCCGCATGCACATACATTATAAATACCCTGATGCAGTACCAGGCAGTGGCTCCCATGGCTTCTCATCTTAACTGATTGGAAGTATTATCATGTTTTGTCTTGGTATAAAAGTTGGGCTACAGCAAATATTCTGCTCAATACCACAGATTTGCTTGTCAATTGTTTGACCTTAACCAGTTGAGCATGTCCCTTAGTGGCTGACACTATGTGCATCTCTGATCACGAGCAGAAGTAGTGGGGGAGCATGATAGCCATGTGTTGAGAGGAATTATTTGAGGTTTGGATAATTCATCTTTGAAAACATGGGTGTTTTGTTCAACATCCTTAAACAACCCTTATTCAGGGACCTTTTGAGTGGGATGGGCTACTCAACCTAAAAAAAATTCTAACTGGGCCCCACCTGCAAGGTCATGCGCTGTTTATCTTGATATGAGATCACCATGTCACGCACATATGGTTATGTTGCATGTGCCTGGAGTACCCTTATCAGACGGGTAGTCATGATGGGTATACTGGGCTTCGTATATTTTACCCCAGTGTCAATTTCATGGCATGCACTGCTCTCTCACTCAATAATAATAATAATAATAATAATAATAATAATACTTTCTACTGTGGGCACAGAGCCTGAAATTTTGGGAGAGTGGGCTAGTCAGTTATGTTGACCCCCAGTGTTTAACTGGTATTTATTTTATCTATTCTGAAAGAATGGAATGCAAAGACAGCCTCTGTGGAATTTGAACTCAGAATGTAAACATGGACAAAATTCTTAGCCGCATTTTGTCTGTGTTTGCATTCTACCAGCTCACTACTTTCATAATGATAATTATTATTTCTAATGTAGACACAAAACCAACAATTTGTTTTTTGGAGGGGAGGGGCAGATAAGTCAATTACATCACCCCCACCACTACCACCAGGACTTGACTGGGACTTTATTTTATTGACTCTTAAAAGGATGAGAGGCAAAGTTGACACTTACTCTCTCTCTCTCTCTCTCTCTCTTTTACTCTTTTACTTGTTTCAGTCATTTGACTGCGGCCATGCTGGAGCACCGCCTTTAGTCAAGCAACTCGACCCCGGGACTTATTCCTTTTGTAAGCCCATTACTTATTCTATCGGTCTCTTTTGCCGAACCGCTAAGTAACGGGGACATAAACACACCAGCATCGGTTGTCAAGCAATGCTAGGGGGACAAACACAGACACACAAACACACACACATATACATACATATATATACGACGGGCTTCTTTCAGTTTCCGTCTACCAAATCCACTCACAAGGCTTTGGTCGGCCCAAGGCTATAGTAGAAGACACTTGCCCAAGGTGCCACGCAGTAGGACTGAACCCGGAACGATGTGCTTGGTAAGCAAGCTACTTACCACACAGCCACTCCTGCACGTACTTGTGCAATTTGAACATGGACTGTAAAGAGCTAGAAGTGATACGTGCCACGAAGCTTTTTGTCTGACATACTAAGAAACCCGCTGCTAGTTTGCCACATTATTTTGGTAACTAAGTAAATATGCGAATAAAAAAATGAAATAAAAATAAACGCAGTAATAATGTGGAAATTCTAAATTCATTTTGCAGGGGATTCGGTTGCTACTTTGGAGTAAGGTCAAGTTTCTCCATGGAAGCTAGAGTGAGGTGGGGGGGAAGAGGGGGAATGCATCTGTTATATTTCATCTAAGGTCAAGTGGCAAGACAAAACAACGGCTGTACCCACCTCCCACGTCCTTCTCCCTCTCTCTCCCCCACCAAGTCCATTCCACCCCCGCTGCCCCATAACTTGTTGTAAATATATAACAAGTCTCACCAGTTATCTACTTGACTTTTGTACTAACCATGATTTCAGTAATAATAATAATAATAATAATAATAATAATAATAATTAATCAGGTTTGATAAGTAATTAATAGGCACTAATAATAAAAGCCTCTAAAAAGGCCTCTCTTATTTCACACGCTTTATTTTTAATTTGATGTTTATTTGTAAATGTGCGTGTGTGTGTGTGTGTGTGTGTGTGTGTGTGTGTGTGAAGCGATATCGCGTTTCCACGCTTTTTATCTTTTTCTTCTTTTCTGTCTTTTAAATTTCTATACCTGTGTTCGTATCTATACAAAAGGCGACGAGCTGGCAGAAACGTTAGCACGCCGGGCGAAATGCTTTACTACCCACAAGGGGCTAAACACAGAGAGGACAAACAAGGACAGACAAATGGATTAAGTCGATTACATCGACCCCAGTGCGTAACTGGTACTTATTTAATCGACCCCGAAAGGATGAAAGGCAAAGTCGACCTCGGTGGAATTTGAACTCAGAACGTAACGGCAGACGAAATACGGCTATGCATTTCGCCTGGTGTGCTAACGGTTCTGCCAGCTCGCCGCCTATATTTCGTCTGTCGTTACGTTCTGAGTTCAAATTCCGTCGAGGTTCGACTTTGCCTTTCATCCTGTCGGGGTCGATAAACAAAGTACCAATTTCTTTACTACCCACAAGGGGCTAAACACAGAGGGAACAAACAAGGGCAGACAAACGGATTAAGTCGATTACATTGACCCCGGTGCGTACCTGGTACTTAATTTATCGACCCCGAAAGGATGAAAGGCAAAGTCGATAAATAAAGTACCAGTATCGCACTGGGGTCGATGTAATCGACTTAATCCGTTTGTCTGTCCTTGTTTGTCCCCTCTGTGTTTGGCCCCTTGTGGGTAGTAAAGAAATATATACATTTATGCACACATACAGTAAATCGACATAAAGTAATGGTGGGGGGGAGGTATCAAAAAGCTCCCAGACTATGTTTAATAAAAACAATAACTTATTTTAGAGCGACTTATAAACAGTAGCTGCAACACATCGGGACGTATATTTGCCATTTAAATATGGCTAACCCCTAAGGGTGGATGCTACTGTAGTTTGTTGCCCCAGGAGTGTGTCTAAGCCAGCAGGAGGAGTTGTCCTCCTGGGGCTACAAACTACAGTAGCATCCACCCTTAGGGGTTAGCCATATTTAAATGGCAAATATACATCACAATAACTTATTCACCTAAGTTTTAACCTCGTCTCCTTTGAAATAGTCCCCTTGCACAGCAATACACCAGTTCCAGTATTCCTGGTACTTTTGGAATCCAGCCTGGAAGTGGTTTTTCATAAGCAAGTGGAGGACCTTCTGCGATTCACTCTTGAGCTGCAGGCCATTGCCAGCCTCGTCTGGCCCCCGTGCTGGTGGCACGTAAAAAGCACCATCCGATTGTGGCCATTTGCCAGCCTCGTCTTGCCTCCGTGCCGGTGGCACATAAAAAGCACCATCCGATTGTGGCTGTTTGCCAGCCTCTCCTGGCACCTGTGCAGGTGGCACGTAAAAAGCACCCACTACACTCACGGAGTGGTTGGCGTTAGGAAGGGCATCCAGCCGTAGAAACACTGCCAGATCAGACTGGGCCTGGCGCAGCCTCCTGGTTTCCCAAACCCCAGTAGAACCATCCAACCCATGCCAGCATGGAAAACGGACGTTAAACGATGATGATGATGATGAATACTAAATGCAGAAAGTACCAAACTAAAAAAAAAAAAATGGGCATAAGTGTTGAAACAAATAAAAGATACTGTGATCAATTTATTCGACTAAACCCATCAATGCGGTACCCCAGCATGGTCGTACTCCAGTGAATGAAGCAAGACAAAAGGATATCAGAAAAGAAAACCCAGAATAATAGATTGTCTTCGATTTTGTTCCATTGTTGTGGGGCATTCCATAGATAGACTTTAGCAGAATAAGGGAGCTATCGATTTTATTGATTCCCTATACCTAACGGGTAAAACCCTCAATCTTCCTCCTCCCTCCCTCCTTTGAAGGAATTTGAACCCAGAAACATAAAGGGATGTAAGCAAATAGCAAGAATGAACTAGTCTGGTGCTCCACTGAATATATTCTACCCTCTCAATCTTGTGGCCACAAACTATATTTTTTTTGTCAGTTTCTTGTAACTTTTTGTTTTTGGGGTTGTTTTTTTGTCTTTCTTTTTTTTCGTTTTTTTTCTCGTTTTTTTTTTTTTTTGTTTTTTGTTTTTCTCAGCTGTGAAGAGAGTAAAATGAAACCAGATTAAACCAGTTCCATGACTCATTCACTTAGAATCAACTTCACTTCACTTCTACAAATTGTTTCACTGTTGACTCTGAATTGTCCCCTACCCCACCCCTTTCCTACCCCCTCTTATTCTCTACTCTCTCTCTTTCTCTTCCCTTCTTACACTTCTTTCCTCTTCTCGTCCCCCCTCCTTTCTAGCATTCTTCTTTTATTACACCCTCTTCTTCCCTTCTCTCTCCCAACCTACCCCTCTTTCTCTCTATTACTCTCTTCTCCTCTCTCTCTCCCTCCTATCCTCTTTCCCTTATTACTCCCTTTTCCCTTCTCCCTCTTCCTACTTCTTCCACTCTCTTTCTCCCTACCCTTCTTTCTATCCTCTCTTTTTAACATCTCGCTCTTATCCCTTCTCTCCCTTTCTACCCCTCTTTTTCCCCCTCCTTTAGTATCCCCACTTCTCTCTTTCCACCTCTCTCTCTTCCTATCCCTCTTCTCCCACCTTCCTCCCTTTTCTAACCTCTCTTCTATCCCTCTCATTCTTATCTCCCTTTCTTTCTCTCCCTCCCTCCCTACCTCTATTTTTCTCCTCCTCTAATTTCTCCTCTCTCTCTCCAGTCTCTCTCTCTCTCTCCAGTGTCTCTCTCTCTCTCTATATATATATGCTTACATCAATTTATCTTAAAGTTCTCAGTTTATATGTCATGTGTGTATGTGTATGTCCGTCTCTAAGCTCATATGCCAGGAAAAACACATTACTAATATGTGTGTGTGTGTGTGTTTGTGTCTGTGTGTGTACATACATGCATGCACATGTGTAACAGTGGAAGTGCAGCCCCCACACAAGCCTAGTCATTAACATTCCAGTAATATTAACCATAATGGACCAAGATTATTTACTAGTAAAACACATCCAGATCTTTGTTGACTAGGAAAGAGAGGTACATGGTATATGGTTTCTATTAAACTTGACAGCAGAATCTGAGTGAACAAACCTATCACCAACCCTTATTATAACACCACTACATTTGACACTCACTCTCTCACACACATACACACACATATACACACACACGTGTGTGTATGTGTATATATGTATCACTTTCACGGCTTCTAGTCATTGAAACTGCATTCATGCTGGTATAATTGTGCAAAATACTCGCACACCCCCAACTAGTATTTTTCCCTTAAACTTACTTATTTCTTTATTGCCCACAAGGGGCCAAACAAGGACAGACAAAGGGATTAAGTCGATTACATTGACCCCAGTGCATAACTGGTACTTAATTTATCAGCGAGCTGGCAGAAACGTTAGCACGCCGGGCGAAATGCTTAGCGGTATTTCGTCTGCGTTACGTTGTGAGTTCAAATTCCGCCGAAGTCGACTTTGCCTTTCATCCTTTCGGGGTCGATAAATTAAGTACCAGTTACGCACTGGAGTCGATGTAATCGACTTAATACCTATGTCTGTCCTTGTTTGTCCCCTCTGTGTTTAGCCCCTTGTGGGTAGTAAAGAAATAGGTACTTAATTTATCGACCTCGAAAGGGTGAAAGGTGAAGTTGACCTTGGCGGAATTTGAACTCAGAACATAACGGCAGACGAAATACCACTAAACATTTTGCCCAGCGTGCTAACGTTTCTGCCAGCTCACCGCATTTGCCTTAAACCTACTGTTAATATACATGCTCAGCCTCACTACTCTCTCTCTCTCTCTCTCTCTCCCTGCGCTCTCCTTTTCTAATTTGGGTAGCCGTGTATCTCCTCTACAGCAAGGCCTGCATTTCTATCCCTCTATCATACTCTAACTCCTCATCATCTGGCACAAACCACTTTCACTCAATATTTCTCCTCCCTCGGTGGAAGGGTCATGTCTTGGAAGTTATTTGGCAACCTCACTGCTGCTGGCGCCACATAAAAGGACCCAGTACACTCTGTAAAGTGGTTGGTATTAGGAAGGGCATCTGGCTGTAGAAACCATGCCAAAGGAGACCCTAGAGCTTAGTGCAGGCCCCTAGCTTGCCAGCTCCTGTCAAACTCATAACACTATGGAAAATAGATGTTTAATGATATGTGAGAGCGTGTGTATGTATAATTGATCTTCTAAGTCTAACCAACTGTGAATATACTGCTGATGAGACCTAACTAGACTGAAACATGTCCGTTACTTTCATCAATTGTCTTTAAAGATAAGCTGCACATTGTCTTTGTTTTCCTGGTAGGAGAGGAAAGTGGGGATTCAGATTGTCTAATGTTATTGGAGTTTTCTGCTTTGCCTTTTTTTTTTCAGATTTTAAACAAACTTTAGAGGGAAATGTAAACGCTAGGATGATATCAGTTAATTGAAATTTTCTATTCACTATATTAAGCATGCGATACTCTACCGTGACACTGTGTGTGTGTGTGTGTGTGTGTATGCACTTGCCGTGCACCCACACATATCCACCCACCTCTACATATATATATATATATATGTGTGCTTGTGTGTGTGTTTATACAAAAGAAAGAATTAGAGGAACTCAGGTGTGTCTCATTGAATTGCAACTAATATTTCCTTTATTTACAATCAAGAACCTACGTCAGTGGCTCAAGGGCCGGAAGTTTAGTAGCAAAGAATTTATAAAAATTATCAATGGGGAAGTTTAATAAATGCCTCAACACAAAAACTCTACGCCTCTGAGTCACTGCTGTAGCTTCTCATCATCATCATCATCGTCGTCGTTTAACGTCCGTTTTCCGCGCTAGCACGGGTTGGACGGTTTCGACCGGGGTCTGGGGAGCCAGGGGCTGCCCCAGGCTCCAGTCTGGTCTGGCAGTGTTGCTACAGCTGGATGCCCTTCCTAACGCCAACCACTCCGCGAGTGTGGTGGGTGCTTTTTACGTGCCACCTGCACAGGTGCCAGAGGGGTCTGGCATCGGCCACGGTCAGTTGGTGCTTTTTACGTGCCACCTGCACAGGTGCCAGAGGGGTCTGGCATCGGCCACGGTCGGTTGGTGCTTTTTATGTGCCACCTGCACAGAAGCCAGTCGGGGCGGTGCTGGCATCGGCCACGTTCGGATGGTGGCTATAAATAATCACATTGTAATGTAAGAGCTATAATTAAGTATATTAAAATGTATTTTTACTTTACACATTGAAGGGTTTGGACAGGTGTAATTATCTTAAGCAAAATATGTGCATGAAGTTGAAAGTCTATTTCTAAGTTTCCACCCCAAGCTGGCTAGGGGTTTGGGGTGGGACCCACAGTAGTAGACTTTCAACTTCCTCACATACACATTTTCGTGTAGTAAATGCCATTCCGCGCGCGTGTGCGTGTGTGTGTGGTGTGTGTGTGTGTATGCACTTGCCGTGCACCCACACATATCCACCCACCTCTACATATATATATATATATATGTGTGCTTGTGTGTGTGTTTATACAAAAGAAAGAATTAGAGGAACTCAGGTGTGTCTCATTGAATTGCAACTAATATTTCCTTTATTTACAATCAAGAACCTACGTCAGTGGCTCAAGGGCCGGAAGTTTAGTAGCAAAGAATTTATAAAAATTATCAATGGGGAAGTTTAATAAATGCCTCAACACAAAAACTCTACGCCTCTGAGTCACTGCTGTAGCTTCTCATCATCATCATCATCGTCGTCGTTTAACGTCCGTTTTCCGCGCTAGCACGGGTTGGACGGTTTCGACCGGGGTCTGGGGAGCCAGGGGCTGCCCCAGGCTCCAGTCTGGTCTGGCAGTGTTGCTACAGCTGGATGCCCTTCCTAACGCCAACCACTCCGCGAGTGTGGTGGGTGCTTTTTACGTGCCACCTGCACAGGTGCCAGAGGGGTCTGGCATCGGCCACGGTCGGTTGGTGCTTTTTATGTGCCACCTGCACAGAAGCCAGTCGGGGCGGTGCTGGCATCGGCCACGTTCGGATGGTGGCTATAAATAATCACATTGTAATGTAAGAGCTATAATTAAGTATATTAAAATGTATTTTTACTTTACACATTGAAGGGTTTGGACAGGTGTAATTATCTTAAGCAAAATATGTGCATGAAGTTGAAAGTCTATTTCTAAGTTTCCACCCCAAGCTGGCTAGGGGTTTGGGGTGGGACCCACAGTA
This sequence comes from Octopus sinensis, assembly GCF_006345805.1. Taxonomy (NCBI): domain Eukaryota; kingdom Metazoa; phylum Mollusca; class Cephalopoda; order Octopoda; family Octopodidae; genus Octopus; species Octopus sinensis. The sequence goes on from NC_043022.1 coordinate 12,921,760, forward strand.
GTAGACTTTCAACTTCCTCACATACACATTTTCGTGTAGTAAATGCCATTCCGCGCGCGTGTGCGTGTGTGTGTGTGTGTGTGTAT
>NC_043022.1:12929345-12949345 GCF_006345805.1 Octopus sinensis
GGTCGATGTAGTCAACTTAATCCCTTTGTCTGTCCTTGTTTGTCCCCTCTATGTTTAGCCCCTTGTGGGCAACAAAGAAATGTGAAATACACTAGACTTCATGACATATGGTCATGGTCTTGCAACCTCTGGTCACCTCCTAACCTTTATTAGGTTACCTACCTGCTAGCGATCTCCCAACCTTTATCTGCATGCATGTATGTATATACGATGGGCTTCTTTCAGTTTTTAATAAATGGACTTAGAAGTGCTTAGCTTTCTTTGTTTTCAAAGAACCCAATACTGGTGCTAGAGTATAACTACATGTGGTTGTTGCCTGTAACTTGAAGTTTCAATTCTTGTGGCTTAATGTATATGTGTGCATATACACTATGCATTCACACACGGATATACATGCATACATGACACACATTGCACAACATATGCAAACACACACACACACACACCACATACATACACACACACACACAGACTAGGTTTACAATGTTGCTCTGTTTGTTGTTCTAAGATTTTTTTTATTTTCGTATCCAAATCATGACATACACCAAGTCACCCCTCATCTTCCTCGTCAATTAATTTAAGCAAGTAATTAACTAAAACTGTTTCTAATTTCATTATCAAAATCATTTTCATCATTCGTATGTGCATTCAGTTAACTGAGGGTGCATGTAGGTGGTGGTGGTGGTAGCATTGGTGCTGGTGGTGACAGTAGTGGTGTGGGTAATGGTTGGGGTAGTTTTGATGGTGTAGGTGATGGTATTAGTGTTGTGGGTGGTGGTGGTGTTGCTGTATTCTTTTAACAACAAGGAAGCTATTTTATAGACATGCAGTGTTTTTAGGAATAAAGACCTTGAGAATTCTCTTTCAAAGAAGACACTACATGATGGCCTTCTCTCTTTCAGCACAATACAGTTAAGACCCTTAAATTCTCTAGAAATACACTAGAGGCGGCGAGTTGGCAGAAACGTTAGCACGCCGGGCGAAATGTTAAGCAGTATTTCTTCTGCCATTACGTTCTGAGTTCAAATTCTGCCGAGGTCCACTTTGCCTTTCATCCTTTCGGGGTCGATAAATCAAGTACCAGTTATGCACTGGGGTCGATATAATCGACTTAATCCCTTTGTCTGTTCTTGTTTGTCCCCTCTATGTTTAGCCCCTTGTGGGCAATAAAGAAATGTGAAATACACTAGACTTCATGACATATGGTCATAGTCTTGCAACCTCTGGTCACCTCCTAACCTTTATTAGGTTACCTACCTGTTAGCGATCTCCCAACCTTTATCTGCATGCATGTATGTATATACGATGGGCTTCTTTCAGTTTCCGTCTACCAAATCCACTCACAAGGCTTTGGTCGGTCCAAGGCTATAGTAGAAGACACTTGCCCAAGGTGCCACACAGTGGGACCGAACCCAGAACCATGTGGTTGGTAAGCAAGCTACTTACCACACAGCCACTCCTAACCTATCTCTAATTTAACCTTTTAGTATTTAAACTGGTCAAATCCAGCCAAAATGTTCTTGCTGTTTTATGCTCAAACTGGCCAGATGTGGCCTCTCACACCAACCCTACAATATCATTTTAAAAAATTAAGTTCATCATCATTATTGTTAAATGTACTCCTTCCATGCTGGTATGAGTTGAATGGTTTGACAGGAGTTGGCTAGGCAAGAGCCTGTGCCATGCTTCTGTGCCTGTTCTGGCATGGTTTTTACAGCTGGATGCCCTTCCTAACACCAACCACTCCATAGAGAGGGCTGAGTGCTTTTTACATGGCACTCACATAGACGAGGTCAGTTTTGGCATGGTTTTTCACAGCTGGATGCCCTTCGAAATGCCAACCACTTTGCAATGTGGACTGGATGCTTTTCTTAAATGGTACCTGCACTGGCAGGGTCAGCAAGCGGTTTTGCAAACAAGGGGTTTTTGAGAGGGGAGGGGGAATTGGAGGAGGTGATCTTGTGTCAGTGATGAAAGATATTAAAATCTCAAAGCTACAAGGTAATGCATGATTAATTCAAAACAATGTGGATAAGTAAGCATTACACTTGACAGAATAATGTGAATGCTAAATGGTTAACCCTTTTGTTACCAACCCGGCCGAAACTGGCTCTGGCACTGTTGTATAAATGCCTTGTCATAAGGTTTTAATTAAAATCTTCCACCAAACTTTAGTCACAATTTATGTTCCTAACACTAGCTGAATGATAACTAAGTTATTTTACGAAATTCTTTGTTATATTTAAAGTAATTGAAAGAAACACAGAGCATCTCAAAGTAAATACAGTAATGAAAGGGTTAAACTAAGCATCAATTAGACTGGGAGGTGGAGGAAAGGAGCATTAACCTCCTCCTCTTAATTTATTTCTAAATACTTTACCACATAGAGTAAGGATGACATTCCAAAGGCTAGAGCAGTTTAAATGGGAAACAATGCTCCACCCACCATATTTGGCGGACATTGTCCCATCTGATTATCATTCATTCTGCAGTCTTCAAAATCATTTGGACAGAAAAAATATGAATTCTGTAGACAAGGTCGGAACAATAATGGAGTAGTATTTTTCATCACGGACAAGTGAATTTTGGAAGAGGGGCTTTGCAAGTCTACCACATAGATGGAAGAGAATTGTAGAAAATGAAGGAGAGTATATTTTAGATTAATAAAGAACTTTATCTTAATTTTGAAAAATAAAGTTAAAAAAACTGCACAGGAATGGCTGTGTGGTAAGTAGCTTACTAACCAACCACATGGCTCCAGGTTCAGTCCCACTGCGTGGCATCTTGGGCAAGTGTCTTCTGCTATAGCCCCGGGCCGACCAAAGCCTTGTGAGTGGATTTGGTAGACGGAAACTGAAAGAAGCCTGTTGTATATATGTATATATATATATGTATGTGTGTGTGTGTGTGTCTGTGTTTGTCTCCCTAGCATTGGTTGACAACCGATGCTGGTGTGTTTATGTCCCCCGTCACTTAGCGGTTCGGCAAAAAGAGACCGATAGAATAAGTACTGGGCTTACAAAGAATAAGTCCCGGGGTCGAGTTGCTCGAGTAAAGGCGGTGCTCCAGCATGGCCGCAGTCAAATGACTGAAACAAGTAAAAGAGTATTCATGGGATGACCTAATGTTTCTATATTCCTTTATGCATATTTCCATTTGTCTTCAATAGGTTAAACAAACTGACTTGGTACCTGTCTGGTGTCTGTTTATGCCTTTGAATTATGTGTATGCTAAATAGACAGGCAGCTGAGCTTGTGGCTGCAAAATGGTGACAGTCTCTGTCTGTACCCCTAACAATAAATGTTATGAACTTCCAGTTTCAGTGAGTTTACTTCTGACCTGTAACCTCTGACCTCTCCATGTGTTCCTTTGCAACAAAAGACTTCCATAGTATTTGCTGTTATGGCAGAGATTGAGAGACTTCAATACGGGGGGGGGGGGGACTAGACAAACTATAGGAGGAGAAGGAAGAGGAGCAAGAACTAGGACTGTTTCTTACTTGATTCTCTCTCCTCTATTTCCATGTTTTCCACCCTTTCTATAACCCTCCAACTTTCTATCTGTACCCACACTCACTTTCTCTTTATTTCTATTGGTTTTCCTCTATATCTCTATCTCTCTGCCTATCTGTCTCTATATTTCTATCCATCTATCTATATTCCTATCTATATATCTATCTCTATATTTCTATATTTATATCTCTCCATCTATCTATATCTCTCTGTCTGTCTATCTATCTATCTATCTCTATATCTATCTGTCTGTCTGTCTATCTATCTCTATATCTGTCTAATTATCTATCTATCTATTTATCTATCTATCTATCTATCTCTATATCTATCTATCTATCTCTATATCTATCTATCTATCTCTATATCTATCTATCTATCTCTATATCTATCTATCTATCTATCTATCTATCTATCTATCTATCTATCTATCTATCTATCTATCTCTATCTCTATATCTATCTATCTATCTATCTATCTATCTATCTATCTATCTCTATATCTATCTATCTATCTATCTATCTATCTATCTATCTATCTATCTATCTATCTATCTATCTCTGCCTGCCTGTCTCTCTCTCTCTCTCTATCTCTGTATCTCTCTCTCTCTCTCTCTTTTTCTCTGTTCCAAATAAGGAGGTAAATGACACCATCACCATTACCACAAGTCCTTCTAATTGCCAATTATACTGTTTCCTTTGAGTGTATTGTTCAAGTGTTTCCAAAGATCTGAAGACTTCATCTTTTTCTGCTGCTGCTGCTGCTACTACAATTATGAAACACTGTACAATCTAGATTATGGGGCAGGGGGAGTGAGGCGGGGGTAGATGAAAGGCTGGCCATGGTACGTGTGTAATTAGAAACCTTTCACAACAACAAGAAGCATAATAGTACTCCTCTGTTATAAAACACTGGGGTCTTTCTATGGAGAGAATTCTCCCATATTCATGCAATTAGTACTCTTATTCTATCCTCGTCATATACTCTTTTACTTTTTTTCAGTCATTTGACTGCGGCCATGCTGGAGCACCGCCTTTAATCGAGCAACTTGACCCCGGGACTTATTCTTTTGTAAGCCCAGTACTTATTCTATCGGTCTCTTTTGCCGAACCGCTAAGTAACGGGGACGTAAACATACCAGCATCAGTTGTCAAGCTATGCTAAGGAGGACAAACACAGACACACAAACACACACACGCATATATATATATATATATTTATATATACACACAATTGCAGCGTGGAAGGTGTTTGTAAGCCATTTAAGAAACACACAAAAGCCATTCGATTCACTTCAACATTTAAGTTTAATTTGTCAAAATATTTTCGTCGCTTAAGACCGCGACCTGTTCACTGACAAAAATCTGTGCTGCATATATATATATATATATATATATATATATATATATATATATATATATATATACATATACACATACACGACGGGCTTCTTTAAGTTTCCGTCTACCAAATCCACTCACAAGGCATTGGTCGGCCCAAGGCTATAGCAGAAGACACTTGCCCAAGGTGCCACGCAGTGGGACTGAACCCGGAACCATGTGGTTGGTAAACAAGCTACTTACCACACTTTTCCATGCAGGCATGGATGGGTTGGGTGCGTCTTAATGAGCCCCTGGTTTTACAGCTGGGACCCTATCAGTCTCCAACCTTCCACCGTTGTAGGTTGGTGTGTTTATTAACCCTTACTCTCCTTAATGTTAACCCTTTCGTTACCGTATTTATTTTGAGATTCTCTGTGTTTCTTTCAATTACTTTAAATATAACAAAGAATTTAGTGAAATAACTCAGTTATCATTCAGCTAGTGTTAGGAACATAAATTGTGACTAAGGTTTGGTGGAAGATTTTAATTCAAAACTTATGAAAACAAGACATTTGTACTACAGAGCCAGAGGTGGTTTTGGCCGGGTTGGTATCAAAAGGGTTAAACTTGGTTATTCCAGCTTCCCACTCAGCTTCTTAAGGATGTAAAAAAGAGATTCAACTAAAACTGAGCTAATTTTGAAGCTCAAGTGAATAATAAGGTTTCATGTCAGGTGCAGGAGTGGCTGTGTGGTAAGTATTTTGCTTCCCAACCACACATGTTTCTTTACTACCCACAAGGGGCTAAACATAGAGGGGACAATCAAGGACAGGCAAACGGATTAAGTTGATTATATCGACCCCAGTGCGTAACTGTTACTTTATTTATCGACCCCGAAAGGATGAAAGGCAAAGTCAACCTCGGCGGAATTTGAACTCACAACGTAACGGCAGATGAAATACCGCTAAGCATTTCGCCCGGTGCACTAACGATTCTGCCAGCTCGCCGCCTTCCCAACCACATGGTCCCAGGTTCAATCCCACTGCATTTATTTCCATTGACTTTTTCCCCATTGGATTGATGCCCAATACGTATCATCATCAGCCCCTGGACATTACAGTCTCAAATCTTGGAACCCATAGGGTCAGTTACCCACTTCCCGTAGCACATAAATGACTGAGATCACAACATTCACCCCTGGATGGGGTGCCAGTCCACCCCAGGGTTACTCATTGCCAGCTGAGTGAACTGGGGCAACTTGCAATGAAGTGTTTTGCTCAATAACACAAAGCACTGCCTGGTCCAGGAATTGAAACCACAATCTTGCAATCATGGGTGCAACACCCTAACCACTGGGCCATGCTTACAGCTTTATAAAGTTGAAAATACTGGTACCTACCCAATATATAACTGGTATAAAGGCAGTGAGCTGGCAGAATCATTAGCATGCCTAGCAAAATGTCTTGTCCATCTTTACGTTCTGAGTTCAAATTCTGCCGAGGCTGACTTCGACTTTCATTTTTTCGGGGTCAATAAATTAAGTACCAGTTGAACACTGAAGATGATATAATCAACTTACCCTTCCCCCTAAATTTCTGGTCTTGTGCCAAAATTTGGAACCCATATATAACTAGTGTTTTGCTGAAATTTGAACCAGGAATGTAGATGTTTGGAACTACATGTAATGTACTTAATTTGATACTTACCCGCCGCCACAACAGAATTTAGAACCTCTACTTATATCTACATCACCACTAGTAATACTACTGCTGCTGTCACATCCATCAACATCCCTACCACGACCACCACCACCACCACCTGATTACAGTACCAGTGATTCTGCCATCACCACCCTCACCACCACCACCACCAACAACAACAACAACACTACTGCTACTTCTCCAACACCTCCCCCATCCACCACTCACCACCACCACCACCGCCATCACCACTTTATTTACCGCGTGATGATCTCATATTGATGTTTATTAAACGATCCCCATTGCCGTTGAAATTGGCTGTAATTTTACTGTTTAACATATTTTTCCTCTGACAATCACCAGATGGTGGGTGCATGTGTGTGCGTGTATATATATATATATATATATAGTGTGTGTGTGTCTGTGTGTGTGTATATATATATATATATAATATATATATATATATATATATATATATATATATATATATATTTTTTTTTTTTTTTTTTTCCCTTCTAGTAATCCCCCCCCCCCCATTACTCATTACAAAAATAATCTGTTCAGTTTTCTGGACAGATGACTGATAAAATGTTTCTCTGATTAACAAAAAAAAAACCCCCCAAAAAAAAAAAAAAACCCTGGTTTATTTGGAATAAATGTTGACAATTCCACATTTTTCTTTTTTTCTTTTCTACTCTATATTTTCTCTTTCTCTCTCTCTCTCATCTTCCCCTCTTGTCATTCTTTCAGCTCTCTCCCTCCCTCTCTCTCTCTCTCTCTCCTAGTCTTCCTCTTTTTCTCTGTGTCTCCGCCCCCCCCCCCCCCACATATCCTGTCTTTTATTATTTAACTTCGGTTTCTCTTAGGTGACACTGTCAATGTTTGTTTGACATCAATTTAATATATTATGATGTCGTTTAAATATCTGCACAGTTACAGCTTGTCACAACATTGCCAAAACCTGTTATGTCATCAGAAATTATATTGTCCTCACACACACACACACACACACAATAACAACAACAAAAAAATCATCATCATCATTTACTATCATTGTCCCTACGGTCAGTAATGGGTGAAAATCATAGTCAACGGTGTAGTTTGAATGTGTACTGCCTGGGATAGCCCACCACCACCACCACCAAGTTTGTCACCACCACCACCTCATCTCACCCCTTATTCAGGTTATAATAATAAATAAATGTGCCCTTTTAAAGCCTAGCCAGGCTCATGGGCCCGGTTTCTATGGTTCTATGGCGTATGTGTTCCCCAGCTGGACGGGACACCAGTCCATTGCAGCATTACTCATTTTTGCCAGCTGAGTGGACTGGAGCAACGTGAAATGAAGTGTTTTGCTCAAGAACACAACGCGTCACCCGGTCCAGGAATCGAAACCACAATCTTACAATCATGATGCTGACACTCTAACCACTAAGCCACGTGCCTCTACATACAAGTTATACAGCATCCAAAACTACACCCATTGCCCCCACTCCCTTATTTATGACTACTTAAGCCATGATGCTTACAAAGAAAATCTCCCTGTCAGTGTAGGTCAACTGAACTACCAATTCCAAAGAACTTTTAGAAATCCTTGGCCTGACCCGACACTGTTACTGCTCCCCAGTGACATTACCAGTTTGGGATAAATTTATCCAGGCTTGTCCAAGATGTATGAAGAGTCATGAAACCATTCTGCACTTGCTCAGTTGGTGTCTCAGCATTGCTCGTTGCTAACTTGTAGATTTATGGTGGCACGTAAAAGCACCCACTACACTCTCGGAGTGGTTGATACTAGGAAGGGCATCCAGCTATGGAAACTCTGCCAGATCAGATTGGAGCCTGGTGCAACCATCTGGTTCGCCAGTCCTCAGTCAAATCGTCCAACCCATGCTAGCATGGAAAGCGGACGTTAAACGATGATTATTATTATTATTATTATTATTATTATTATTAAGGTGGCAAGCTGGCAGAATCATTAGAATGCTGGACAAAAAATGCTTAGCAAAATTTTGTCCACCTTTATATTCTCAATTCAGATTCCACCATGGTCGGCTTTGCCTTTCATCCTTTTAGGGGGTCAATAAAATAAGTACCAGTTGAACACTGGGGGGTTGGTGTAATCAACTTACCCCATGCCCTGGAATTGCTGGCCTTGTGTCAACATTTGGGCTTTATTATTAATCTGCTAGAATTGTTTAAAGATGTCCACCAATGTTCACTTTGTTTTTCATTCTTTCAAGTCCTACGTTTGATGGTATTGACTAAAAACCTGCTCCTCAGAATTGCTCTCCCATTGCTGGGTGGTACTCTCTTATAGTTAAGTGCTACTCACCAATGGTTAGGTGGTACTTTCCTCATTGTCAGGTGACACTCTCCTGTAATTAGCTGCTGTTCACTCATGGTTAAAGTAGCACTCAAAGTTAAGGTGGTGCTCACTCGTAGCTAAGTGGTATTCACCCATATGTGTTACTCAGTCATATTTTGATGATATTTAATCAGATTCCAGATGTGACATTTCCTACAAGTTTATCTGTTCTTGTTGTGACATACACACACACATCTCTCTCTCTCTCTCTCTCTCTTCTTCCTTGTCCCTGGCTCCATATATCAACCAAGTTTAATGTCAGCTGTTCTGTTAAATCTGTTTTGTTGCTGAGAGTTGACAAGAACATCAACAATATGACACCTTCGGAAACACTGCTTGTGATTATGTATTTGTGTATGTATGAATACATGTCTGTGTGTGTGAGTATACGTTTGTGTGTGTGTGTATGCATGTATGTGTATGGAGAGAGAGAGAGAGAGAGAAAATATGGACATAGCATGATTCAAAGGATTCCTTTTAGCATTTAGATAGTATTTAATCCAAATATGAACAAATGTACCAAGAAATAGTGTAATGTTTTCTGAACAAGCGGTTAATGTTTGTTAGGCATAACTGTGTGGTTAAGAAGCTTGTCTTGCAACCACGTTTCAGGTTCAATCCCACTGCACAGCACTTTGGGAAAGTATCTTCTACTATAGCCCCCCCCCCCCGGCAATCAATACATTGTGAATGAATTTGCTAGTCAGAAACTGTGTGGAAACCCTCTGTGTGTGTGTGTGTGTGTGTTTCTACCGTTTTAAAACCCAGTGCTGGTTTGGCTACGTCCCTGGCGGCAAGCTAACAGAAGCGTTAGCACACTGGGCGAAATGCTTAGCGGTATTTTGGCTGCCGTTACGTTCTGAGTTCAAATTCCGCCGAGGTCGACTTTACCTTTCATCCTTTCGGGGTCGATAAATTAAGTACCAGTTACGCACTGGGGTCGATGTAATCGACTTAATATCTATGTCTGTCCTTGTTTGTCCCCTCTGTGTTTAGCCCCTTGTGGGTAGTAAAGAAATAGGCTGCGTCCCTGTGACTTCGCAGTTCAGCAATAGTGAACAATAGAACAAGTACCAGGGTCGCTTTTTTTTTTGACTCAAACTCTCCAATGGCAGTGCCCCGGCATGGCCGCAGACTTACTGAAACAAGCAGTAAGATAAAATATTGAAATCGGAGTTGGTTGTTTCACAGACGTCACCACGTTATCGTTGCCGTACTGTGGTAGTGGTAGTGGTAGTGGTGGTGATGTGGCGGTGATAGTTTTACTCACTGATTGCATTACCTTTGTGGAACGAATATTGGTGATAGTTTGATGTTGGTGGTGATAATGTCGCTTGATGTCGCTCTGATGATGATCTGGTGGAGGGATGGTAAGAATGACGATAGGGTTGTAGTGGGAGTAGTAGAAATTGTGCAGTGGTGATTATTGCTGTGTGTGGGGGTGGGAGTGTAGTGGTTCTCCGTCGGTTATGACGACGTGGGTTCCAGTTCATCTGTTCAGCGGAAAAGCCTGCTCCTGAAATAAATGTGCAAAGTGGCTGAGCACTCCACAGATATACTCTTTTACTCTTTTAATTTTTTACTTGTTTCAGTCTATTGACTGCGGCCATGCTGGAGCACCGCCTTTAATCGAGCAACTCGACCCCGGGACTCATTTTTTTTGTAAGCCCAGTACTTATTCTATCGGTCTCTTTTTGCCAAACCGCTAAGTGACGGGGACGTAAACATACCAGCATCGGTTAAGCAATGCTAGGGGGACAAACACAGACACACAAACACACACACATACATACATATATATATATATATATATATATATAGATATATATATATATATATATATATCATATATACGACAGGCTTCTTCAGTTTCCGTCTACCAAATCCACTCACAACTCACAAAGCATTGGTCGGCCCGGGGCTATAGCAGAAGACACTTGCCCAAGATGCCACGCAGTGGGACTGAACCCGGAACCATATGGTTGGTTAGCAAGCTACTTACCACACAGCCACTGACGTAGTTCTTAGGGAGATTAGCGTCTCACAGAATGTGACCGGGTCGACCCCTTGAATTACAGGTACAAATCATATTTTCCAGATGAGTAGACCGGAGCAATGAAAAATGGTCTTTCTCAAGGACACAATGCTCGGCCGGGAATCGAACTCACGGCCTTATGGTTGTGAGTCGAATGCCCAAACCACTAAGCCACAGGTCTTCACGGTTGTGTAAATAGTGTGATGATGGTGGCGGTGTGTGTGGCTGTATTGGCAGTGGTGGAGTTAATGGTATGGTGGTGCAGGAACAGTGATGGTAGTGACAGTAGTACTACCACTAGTTGTGTGATGCAAATTTCAAGAATGACATGTTACAATAACAAAGACTAATAAATGTCGGCCAAAGTCGTCGTCGTCACCTTTTGTATTTAGGGAGACTTTACTGTTTTTCTCTGCTCCCTCTTTCCGCCCTGCTGTCTATTTCTCTCTCCCTCCCTACCTGTGTGTGTGTGTGAAAACAAAGACTACACACACACACGTGTGTGTATGCGTATGTATATATATAAACACACGTGTTTGTGTATATATATATATACACACACACACCACACGTGTTTATGTGTGTGTGTATATATATATGTATGTATGTGTATATATATAATATATATATATATATATATATATAATATATATATATATACACACGTGTTTGTGTGTGTGTGTATATATATATGTATGTGTGTGTGTATATATATATGTATATGTATATATATATATATATTATATATATATATACACGCACACGCAAGTGTGTTTGTGCAGTCATTGTTTACATCATACTGTGTATATATGGGTAGAAGTGTGATTTTTAATTAATCTGAAGTGTCCCGGTGGAGACAGGGTGTCTGGGTAGTGTCATGAGGTGGGAGAGGAGAATTAGTTTGAATTCTGGGTGCTTTGTTGTGTACTTATATTTGTGTGTGTATACACACACACACACACACACACACACACACACACACACACACACCACACACACACACACACACACGTCTTCAGTCAATACCTATAAAATCTTACCAAGGATTTTAGACTGTGTGTGATTAAGAAGTTTACTTTTCAACCATATGGTTTCGGGTTCAGTCCCTCTGTTCTACATCTTGGGCAAGTGTCGCCCTGTGGCGATCAAAGCTTTGCGAGAAGTTGGCAGGTGGAAACGGAATGAAGCCTGCTGTGTGTACGTGTGTGTATGTCTGCGCGCGCGGACTCGCGTGTTCGTGTCTCCAAGTTGTGTCATCGCATGATATTTGTGACCGAGTATCACGGTCATGCAACCTGTTGTCCTTCGTTTCTAATCTTTCTTAAATGTGTTTGACCATGGAGACAAATTTACCTTATTTGGAAACCGGTGAGGATTGGCGACAGAAGGGCATCCTGGCGTAGAAAAATTTCCCTACAAATTCCGTCCGACCCATGCGAACATGGAGAAATGGACGTTAAAACGATGACAATTGTGTGTGTGTGTGACATAGTTAATTGGTTAACTCAGCAGATTGTTGTATCGTGGTAAACAAGTTAATTTTATGAGTTGGATCTTTAGACAAAATCTAGTAAAAAAATATCAGAATAAATATTTTTACATTAAATCCTACACAGTACGTGACTGGTATTTCACCTACTCCTACACAGGCGCGTCGCTTGACTTTCAGAGACTCCCCTGTAACTTTTTGCTTCGAGGGCCCCCTGTAACTTTTTGCTTCGAGGCCCCCCTGTAACTTTTTGCTTCGAGGCCCCATCCCTTCAGGCACAATTCATAATCTACGCACCTTTTATTCATAGCTATATCTTACTTTATTTCTATCTGAAATCCTAAAGAACATATTCAGTTAGGGACGTTCGGGGTACAATGCAATATTTTTACCAGAGCGTTTACAGGTACACTCTGTTAGCATTTTATTTCTTGAAATTTTCAGTTTACATAGTTTAATTCTTGTTCAACATCTTAGCCAAAGTAAATAGATGACTCATCTATGTACTTGGATCTTCACATAGGGGCCCCTCAACCGCGTAGGATCCCTGCGACCCCAGGGGATGCAGGGGCTTAGCGACGGCCCTGCTCCTGCATGAATTGAACTCGGAATATAAGCCGTCGTAACTACAGGGTGTCCCAAAAAAATGTATACACACCTTAAATAATTGTGAATTTGTTATTCTTTGTAAGCCTAGTACTTATTCTATCGTTCTCTTTTGCCGAACCACTATGTGTATACATTTTTTGGGGATACCCTGTATTTATATACTGTAATGTATTTTATTCATTGATTTTGCCATCCACCGCCGTCTCTTTGTCTCTTCTCATTTGTATAGAATTTTGTGCTTAGAATTTGTTACTATTTTTTATACATAAAAAAAAACTTTGTTACTTATCCAAGGGAGGTAATTTATATTTGCATTAAGTTATCTCCCTTATGTCGATACCTCAATTCGATTTAAATTATGCGGGGAGAATGAGGAAGGGGGGTTAGGGTTAGACTAAAACCCCGCGGCCGATCAATTCTAAGCCCATGGTTCCCCAGTGTTTCGTTGTTCTGCATTACTGTCTTCGAAGAGAGGAGCGTTGTCGCCATTCGGCATTCTTCCTCAGTTGTATTTTCGTCAACCAGCAAATCTTGCTTCGTCGATCTGAATACGGTTATCGTGTATTCCAACCATCTTCCCTCGTGGCACATATTTACCTATTTCTTTACTACCCACAAGGGGCTAAACACAGAGGGGACAAACAAGGGCAGACAAACAGATTAAGTCGATTATATCGACCCCAGTGTGTAACTGGTACTTAATTTATCGACCCCGAAAGGATGAAAGGTAAAGTCGACCTCGGCGGAATTTGAACTCAGGACGTAACGGCAGCTGAAATACCGCTAAGCATTTCGCCCGGTGTGCTAACGTTTCTGCCAGCTCGCCGCCTTTTTACCTGTCAGTATTGTAGTACTGTGAAGGCGCATGGCTCAGTAGTTAGAGCGTTGAGATTACGATCGTGAGGTTGTGAGTTCGAATCCCGGACCGGGCTGCGTGTTGTGTTCTTGAGCAAGACACTTTTTATTTCACGTTGCTCCAGTTGACTCAGCTGTAGAAATGAGTTGCGACGTCACAGGTGCCAAGCTGTATCGGCCCCTTTGCCTTCCCCTTCGAAGAGGTTCTCAATTGTAGTTTTAGATTTTCCTGTCAGTCACTGCTGTGTTCATGGGTATATCCATGACAAGAGAAAGATATTCGTTCTAAAATCTCACTCAGGGTCAGCTTGCAGTTTTAATTTGCTGTTAACGTCCGTATAATGGAAAAATTGGTTTCCTTTACAAACTCAACGTTTAAGGTAGATAACCCTGGCTATACTGGTCGACAACGTGGTCGACCGCATAGCATAGTACCAGCACCTTTTTTTTTTAACGTCCATCTTAGATACTTTGTGTTTTTCCTATTTTTTTTTATTTACCATTCTTTTATTTCACTTGTTTCAGTCATTGGACTACGGCCATGCTAGGGCACCGCTTTGAATGGTGAACAAATCAACCCCAGTTCTCATCTATTTTTACCGAAGATACTGCTAGTTACTATGACGTAAATAAACCAATACGGGTTATCAAGCGGTAGGGAGACAGACCCAACACACACACACATGCGCATATACGACAGGCTTCATTCAGTTTCCATATGCCAAGTCTACATGCAAGGCTTCAGTCGTTCCCGAGTTATAATAGAAAACAATTGCCAGGGGGTACCAGGCAGTGGGACTGAAACCAGAACCATCTGGTTGGGAAGCAAATTTCTTATCACACGGCCACACCTGCGCCTATTTTATCTTAATTCATTTATTTATAGACAGCAGGTATGAATGGATGTGATGGAGCTAAGGATTAGCTTCACTTTTGTTTTCCTCAAGCGGGTCGATTGACCGCATAAAAGATTCCACTTCCTGGTGATAATGTTGATGATGGTGGTTTGGTATTTCTGCAGCCATGGGTTGTAATTCCTCAAAAAAATACGCGAATGTTCGTCAAAATAAGGTGGCGAGCTTACAGAATCGTTAGCAATCCGGACAAAATGCTTTGTGGCGTTTCGTCCGTCCTTACGTTCTGAGTTCAAATTCCTCCGAGGTCAACGTTGCTTTTCATCCTTTTGGGCTCAATGAAATAAAGTACCCATTTCTTTACTGCCCACAAGGGCCTAAACACAGAGGGGACAAACAAGGACAGACAAACGGATTAAGTCGATTACATTGACCCCAGTGCGTAACTGGTCCTTAATTTATCGACCCCGAAAGGATGAAAGGTAAAGTCGACCTCGGCGGAATTTGAACTCAGAACGCAGCGGCGGACGAAATACCTATTTCTTTATTACCCACTAGGGGCTAAACACAGAGGGGACAAACAAGGACAGACAAACAGATTAAGTCGATTACATCGTACATTGACCCCAGTGCGTAACTGGTACTTTATTTATCGACCCCGAAAGGATGAAAGGCAAAGTCGACCTCGGCGGAATTTGAACTCAGAACGCAGCGGCGGACGAAATACCTATTTCTTTATTACCCACTAGGGGCTAAACACAGAGGGGACAAACAAGGACAGACAAACGGATTAAGTCGATTACATCGTACATTGACCCCAGTGCGTAACTGGTCCTTAATTTATCGACCCCGAAAGGATGAAAGGTAAAGTCGACCTCGGCGGAATTTGAACTCAGACCGCAGCGGCGGACGAAATACCTATTTCTTTATTACCCACTAGGGGCTAAACACAGAGGAGACAAACAAGGACAGACAAACGGATTAAGTCGATTACATCGTACATTGACCCCAGTGCGTAACTGGTACTTTATTTATCGACCCCGAAAGGATGAAAGGCAAAGTCGACCTCGGCGGAATTTGAACTCAGAACGCAGCGGCGGACGAAATACCTACCACAAAGTGGGATCGGTGTAATCGTACTTAATCCCCCACACCCCACACACCCCCGGAACTTACAGGCCTTGTGCCAAAATTTGAAACCAATATTCGTCAAAATGGAAAAGACAGTAATAAGAAATTATCAGAGGAGGAGGAGGAGGTGGTGTGGAGCTTTAACAAAATGTCTGTGTCGGGTGGGTGGGGGGAGGGTTAGTCAGAACAACTTGACCCGATTAGAACAAGGCTTCTTTTGTTGACTATTTCATTATTTAATACAACAAAACACAGGTTTACCATATTGACTGCTGCCTCTGCCGCCGTCGCCGTCGTGCGGCTCCTTTTTCGTGTACCCTGTCTCCACCACCACCACCACCGCCACCACTACCGTCACTCTTGTTTGTCTTGGGTTCACCTCCTCCCTACCCCGCCCCCGTCTCCACGGTTCTAGTTTCTTTCCCCCCATCCCCCACCCCCCACTCCCACACCGCCCGGCTCCTTTGTGCTTCCGTCCACCTCCACCGCTTCCCTACCTAGCTTCTTCCCCCTCCACCCCACCCCCCGCTCGGCTCCCTCCCTCCGACGACGATCTCTCTACTTCCCCAAACTCTTTTTATCTGCCTCTCCGACTCCCTTCTCTGCTCTTCCTGGTTCCTCCACCCCCCGGCTCCCTCTACCACTCTTCCTGGTTCCTCCCCCCACCCCCGTCTCCTGTCTCCTCTTTGTCTTTTTCTCATCTCATCTCTATCTCTTTCCTATCCCTCTCTCTCTCTCTTCCTTTCCTTTCATCTCCAGTCTCCCCCACCCGCGTCTCTCCTCTCAACTTTCCTTTCACTCTCCCAAGACTAAACACTTTGTTACATAATCTTAGTTTGGTCTACTTTCGGACATTATAGACAGTTCTAATGATATTGTCTTTTTTACTCTCTTCCTTACCCATTTCTTTGTGTATGTCTATGTATGTATGTCTATGTATGTATGTATGCATGCATATGTATGTATGTATGTGTGTGCACACAAACACATTCAATTTAAACAAAAATGAAAATAACTTGGAGTGGCTGGTGGCATGTATATAAACATAGGCACAAAACAGGTATATCAAATACCACACTACATAATACATGGGTTTTGATATACCTGTAGTTGTGTGTGTGTGTGTATATATATATATATATATATATATATATATATATATTGGAAAGTTTGGAGATGATGTACAGGTATTATATATTAGAAGAAATGAGGTACTCAGAAAATCGGATAGTTTTATATTTACAGATATTTATTTGTATATTACATGTTTTTATATATCATATAACTTAGATCATGTATTAGCAGCGCTTTCTCCCATTCTAGTGGGGTTTTCAAAGCAACCTTGCCTTCCAGTCACACTAGAATGGGAGAAAGCGCTAATACATGATCTAAGTTATATGATATATAAAAAATGTAATATACAAATAAATATCTGTAAATATAAACCATCTGATTTTCTGAGTACCTTATTTCTTCTAATATACATACATACATACATATATATATATATATATATATCATCATCATCATTTAGCGTCCGTTTTCCATGCTAGCATGGGTTGGACGGTTCTACTGGGGTCTGTGAAGCCAGAAGGCTTCATCAGGCCCAGTCAAATCTGGCAGTGTTTCTACGGCTGGATGCTCTTCCTAACGCCAACCACTCCGTGAGTGTAGTGGGTGCTTTTTACGTGCCACCCGCACTGGTGCCAGACAGAGCTGGCAAACGGCCACGAACGGATGGTGCTTTTTATGTGCCACCGGCACGAGGGCCAGATATATATATAATGTTTTGGTGCATAATTATTGCAGCTTTTTTTCAACAAATTTTATTCAACAAAAACAATAACAATTTTTAACAGAAACATCTTTAAATCACAGTCTGATCGTCTGCCAAGCAAATGGGAAGCAGTAATTGAAGTAGATGGTGAATACGCTCCAGAATAATCATTTAAAGATGTTTTTGTTACATGTTGTTATTGTTCTTGTTGAATAAAATTTGTTGGAAAAAAAAAACTGCAATAATTATGCACCAACATAATACACACACGCACATACATTGCCAGACAACTTACCTATACAGATAAGAGCTTTGCAGGTGCAAAAACTAATGGTCACTCTGACTGGCCATAACACTCAACCTATTTATATTTATGTAGTGGGTGTGTGTTGATTTTATTCTATCCTGTTACCTTTAGTCTATAACTCTAATCTGTTTATTAAACCAATCCATTAATTAATGCTGTAATTATGTGTCATCATTGTTAGGTGGGGGGGGGCAGGGAGGAAGCAGTAACCTCTGTAAGTTTCTATACTAACTGCAAGTCAGATTGTAAATAATGTTAATAATTGAGATTGTGTGATTAACGTTGTGGTTAATATTGCAGTTGATGACTTAGCTGTGGTTAAGGTGGTGGTAGTGGTGGTGGTGTTGATAAGGGTGTTGTTGCAGTAGTTGTGGGGTGTTGTGATAGTGGTGTTTATGTAATTGATGACATAGCTGTCGTTAAGGTGGAGTTGTTGGCATGGTGGTGATGTAGTTGTCTTTTTCATTAAGCACTGCCTTAAGGCGAGCTGGCAGAAACGTTAGCATGCCGCGCGAAATGCTTTGTGGTATTTCGTCCGCCGCTGCGTTCTGAGTTCAAATTCCGCCGAGGTCGACTTTGCCTTTCATCCTTTCGGGGTCGATAAATTAAGTACCAGTTGCGCACTGAGGATCGATGTAATCGACTTAATACCTATGTCTGTCCTTGTTTGTCCCCTCTATGTTTAGCCCCTTGTGGGTAATAAAGAAATAGGTATTATACCCATGTCCAAGACCAGGCATTTCTCGACTGGTGACCATATTCTTTATCATAAATGTATTCATGTATTTTGTGTATTATGTATTCTCTTATCCCATTTTACTTTCTCTTTCTTTCTCCTCATCTCTTATGTAAACCTCCCACACAAATTGTAAGCTGTCCTTGTAATGACCCTTCATATGATTCCCCTGTTGCAAATAAAAGTAATCCTTATTGCAATTATTGTTATTGTAATTATTATCATTAAATAGGAAAAGTGCCAAGCTGGTGAAATTGTTAGCATGCCGGGCAAAATGCTTAGCGGTTTTCTCCTATCTTTATGTTCTGAGTTCAAATCTGCTGAGGTCGATAAATTAAGTACCAGTGAAACACTAGGGTCGATGTTATCAACTATCCCCTTCTCCCATTTTCTGACCTTGTGTCTATAATAGAAAGGACTATTATCAAATAGGAAACCATTATATCGTTAAGGTAGTTAGCTGGCAGAATTATTAGTAAGACAGACAAAATACATATCAGTATTTCATATATCAGAGTTCAAATTCTGCCAAGTTCAACTTTACCTTCTATCCTTTTGGGGTTGATGAAATAAGTACCAGCTGAGCACTGGGGTCGATGTAGTCGACTTATCCCTCCCAGAAATTGCTGGCCTTGTGCCGAAATTTGAAACCAATATTGTTGTTGTTATTGTTATCATCATTATTAGTCATTTGACTGCGGCCATGCTGGAGCACCGCCTTTAGTCGAACAAATCGACCCCCAGGACTTATCCTTTGTTAGCCCAGTACTTATTCTATCGATCCCTTTTGCTGAACCGCTAAGTTCAAATTCTGCCATGGTCAACTTTACCTTCCATCCTTTTGGGGTTGATGAAATAAGTACCAGCTGAGCACTGGGGTCGATGTAGTCGACTTATCCCTCCCAGAAATTGCTGGCCTTGTGCCAAAATTTGAAACCAATATTGTTGTTGTAATTATTATTATCATCATTATTAGTAATTTGACTGTGGCCATGCTGGAGCACCGCCTTTAGTCGAACAAATCAACCCCCAGGACATATTCTTTGTTAGCCCAGTACTTATTCTATCGATCCCTTTCGCCGAACCGCTAAGTTCAAATTCTGTCAAGGTCAGCTTTACCTTCTATCCTTTTGGGGTTGATGAAATAAGTACCAGCTGAGCCCTGGGGTCGATGTAGTCGACTTATCCCTCCCAGAAATTGCTGGCCTTGTGCCAAAATTTGAAACCAATATTGTTATTGTTGTTATTATTATTACTATTATTATTATTATTTTTATTACTATTGCAGTTTGTCAGAAGTGGTCTGAA
>NC_043022.1:12954345-13001845 GCF_006345805.1 Octopus sinensis
GTGGTTCAGCAAAACAGACCAATAGAATCAGTACTGGGCTTACAAAAAAACAAGTCCTGGGATCGATTTGTTTAAACAGACATTATTCCAGCATGACTGCAGTCAAATGACTAAAACAAATAAAATGTGTGTGTGTGAGTTTATATTGTGTATAATGTATATAAAATATCTGAATGTAATTATGACCAAGATATATTATTTCTTGTCACGTTTCTTTGGTTACTGTGGGGGTGACGGTGGGAGATATGGAGGTGGCATTAAGTGGTCAGGCAAGTGTGTGTGTCTGTGTGTTATAGATGTAAGGTATGGTGTACTGTTGTGATGAATATATATATATACATTCATCACATATATATATATACTCTTTACTCTTTTACTTGTTTCAGTCATTTGACTGCGGCCATGTTGGAGCACCGCCTTTAGTCGAGCAAATCGAGCCCTGGACTTATTCTATCAGTCTCTCTTGCCGAACCGCTAAGTGATGGGGACGTAAATACACCAGCATCGGTTGTCAAGGAATGCTAGGGGGACAAACACACACACACATACATACACACAGACACACACACACATATATATTATATATATATATATATATATATATATATATATACACACACACATATATACGATAGGCTTCTTTCAGTTTCCGTCTACCAAATCCACTCACAAGGCATTGGTCGGCCCGGAGCTATAGCAGAAGACACTTGCCCAAGATGCCACGCAGTGGGACTGAACCCGGAACCATGTGGTTGGTTAACCAGCTACTTACCACACAGCCACTCCTGCGCCTATATATATATATATATATATATATATATAGTGTAATGTAGTAGTTATTGTGTATGTGATGGACGTATGATGGATGAAGGTATATAAAGTAATTGTGTGTGTGTGTGTGTGTGTGAGAGGTATGATGGATGTATGTAAGGTATGGCATACTATTATGTATTATGTGTATGTGAGAGAGAGAGAGAGAGATGGACATAACCGAGGTATATGTATAAGGAATTGTGTATTATGATATGGGTGTGAGATATTCTGTACTATTGTGTGTGTGGTATGATATCCTGAGGTGTGTACGAGGTGTTATGTACTATTGTGTGTGAATCCTGATGTAATGCGAGGTGAGATGTCTGTGTTTCCATTGCACCCTTCCTTATTATTTCGATGTAAGCCACATAGTCCCTGCTGGCATAACACCACCCACACTCTCCGTACACCACCCACTCTCTCCACACGTTGCCCACACTCGCCGCGCTACACCTACACTCGCTGCGCTACACCCACACTCACCACGCTACACCCACACTCACCGCGCTACACCCACACTCACCGCGCTACACCCACACTCACCGCGCTACACCCACACTCACCGCGCTACACCCACACTCACCACGCTACACCCACACTCACCACGCTAACAACCACACTCAACCGCGCTACACCCACACTCACCGCGCTACACCCACACTCACCGCGCTACACCCACACTCACCGCGCTACACCCACACTCACCGCGCTACACCCACACTCACCGCGCTACACCCACATTCACTGCGCTACACCCACACTCACCACACATACCATACTGCTTAAGTCCAACCCACACCTTAGTAATAAATATGAACAATACGCCTGAAAATACACGTGTGTGTGTGTGTATATTTAAATATGATTATATAACCATATATACACAAACACCTATCTCTCACCTTGGTAAACATCAACAACACACCTGAGCATACACACACACACATAACCCATAGTCATTATCTCTTTTATCTGATCCAGACTATATATATATATATATATATTATATATTTATACACACATACACACAAGATAACTGAGATTCTTTCCTTGTTGATCAAAACATTCCGAGTTACCATTTTCTCTTTGCTGAATACTGGAAGGTCAACGAGCCAAGAAGGGAATCCTCACCCTGCTAGAAAAAGTAGTCAGACATCCCTCATATCATACCTTATCATCTTAAAAATAAGGACAGCTAAATAATTCATCTAGAACATTTTGGATCACCTGTCTACCTAAGCAGATCTGAGTTGACCTACGGTTAAACAACCAAGCACTATTTAGCCTTAAAATCATTTTATGCTGATTGAATTCACTTTGTTCCAGCTGTGGATTTCACAAATTACGTATGTACTTTTATCTTTATCTTTTACTTGTTTCAATCATTCGACTGTGGCCATGCTGGTGCACCGCCTTTAGTCGAGCAAATCGACCCCGGGACTTATTCTTTGTAAGCCCAGTACTTATTCTTTCGGCCTCTTTTGCCGAACCGCTAAGTAACGGGGACGTAAACACACCAGCATCGGTTGTTAAGCAATGCTAAGAGGACAAACACACACGCATATATATATATATATATACATACACATATATACGACAGGCTTCTTTCAGTTTCCGTCTACCAAATCCACTCTCAAGGCTTTGGTCGGCCCAGGGCTATAGCAGAAGACACTTGCCCAAGATGCCACGCAGTGGGATTGAACCCGGAACCATGTGGTTGGTTAGCAGGCTACTTACCACACAGCCACTCCTGCGCCTAGAATTTAAAATATATCTTTGCCCACTCAATCGTCATATGCTTTTAATATCCGTCTGTGGGAAGTGATGGCCAATTGACATTGCTATAGCAGGAGATTCTAGGTGTAGGAGTGGCTGTCTGGTAAGAAGCTTGCCTCCCAACCACATAGCTCTGGGTTCAACCCCACTGCATGACACCTTGTGCAAGTGTTTTCTACTATAGCCTAGGGATGACCAAAGCCTAGTAAGTGGATTTGGTAGGCGGAAACTGAAAGGAACCCATCGTATATATGTATATGCGTATATGTATGTGTCTGTGTTTGTCCCCCCAACATCGTTTGACAACCGATGTTGGTGTGTTTACGTCCCTGTAACTTAGTGCATCAGCAAAAGAGACTGAAAGAATAAGTACTAGGCTTACAAAGAATAAGTCCTGGAGTCGATTTGCTCAACTAAAGGCGGTGCTCCAGCATGGCCACGGTCAAATGACTGAAACAAGTAAAAGCGAGAGTAAAGAGAGTGTTCAATGCTGGCATGTATTGACCAGGTTGACAGGATCTGACCGGTCAAAGAAATGCGCCATGCAAGAAGTGGACACCATTCCTAATGCCAACCATTTTACAGCGAACTGATGCTTAGTATTTGTCTCTTTAATGTCACAAGCATTAGTGAAGTCACTCTTTTACTCTTTTATTCGTTTCAGTCATGTGACTGTGGCCATGCTGGAGCACCGCCTTTAGTTGATCAAATCGACCCCAGGACTTATTCTTTGTAAGCCTAGTACTTATTTTATCGGTCTCCTTTTTGCCGAACCGCTAAGATACGAGGACATTAAACACACCAGAATCGGTTGTCAAGCGATGTTGGGAGGACAAACACAGAGTAGAGGTGAGAGGGGTGAATATAATGAATGGGATGAGGGGTGACAAGTATTAGTAAGAGGAAAAGGTAGGTGAGAGTAGGTGATGACTGTAGAAAGTGGGTAGAGTTGAGTGATGGATGTAGTGAATGGTGGACAAGATTAGAGGGGCATGAAGGCAGCGAGCTGGCAGAAACGTTAGCATGCCGGCAAAATGCTTACGTATTTCGTCTGCCGTTACGTTCTGAGTTCAAATTCCGCCGAGGTCAACTTTGCCTTTCATCCTTTTGGGGTCGGCTAAATAATTACCAGTTACACACTGGGATCGATATAATCGACTTAATCCATTTATCTGTCCTTGTTTGTCCCCTCTCTGTGTAGCCCCTAGTGAGCAGTAAAGAAATAAGAATAGAGGGGCATTTGATGATACATGTGAGTTAGAGAGAAAGGGAGGTGGTGGATGACCATACTAAAAGGTGTCAAGAGTTTAACTGCCCCTTGCAAGTAAGATCTAATTGTTTAAGGTGCCTTTCTTGTCATGAGCAGTCAAAGACCCTCCTTTCTCAACTCTCTCCTTTTCACTTAAAACATCAAAGGTGTAACAGTTGGAAAAGTAGAGAGCTGTCCTAGCAGTCAACTGAAAGCCATTTTCAGCTGTGTAGTAGACTGGATATGCTGTACCTTGCTCAATGATACAATATGTCACCATATTCAAGGTTCAAAGCCACGACACACACACAGACCGCTTCACTACCACACAATACAATGTATCCTTACACAGTAATATGTAGTGTCTCTCAAAATTGTTGTGGGTTGGGGCCTCCATTGAGGAGTCAATCCTATCGAGTAATGTATGAGGCAGACAGAGCAAGCTGTTCTATTGCCATGCTCATCCTGGGGCAGGCTGCTGCTGTTTAGTTCCTGGTGAGCCCTCATTCCATGATATTGTGATTTAATGGAAATTTGACTACTATTTCTAGCAGGTTAAAGGTTCTCTTCAGTGAATTTTAGAGTAGGCCGACAACCCACATCTCTTTCTTTCGTTCTCTCTCTCTCTCTCTCTATTTACCTTGGGGTTTAATCCCACGTTTCCTTCCCTCCACCCCAAATCACTTGCTTCAGCCACCCAACTTTTTCCTTTTCCTTTTTCTTTTTTTTTCACTCTTACCTCCCACCACCAGATTGGAAGGAGGAAGTTGAAAGAAAATTGACTGATCCATTGAGTGATGGGTGTGACGGGTGAGTGCAAAGTAAGTGGTGGGGGGGGATGGCATGATGAAGTATAGAGAGATTGGGGGTAGACGATAATGACGATGATGATGATGATGTTGGATTTCTGACCAGGCTGTGATTGTTGTATGGCGGGTAGGTAGATGTCAAGGGTGGCTTGTGTGTTTCTCTGCATTTGTGTATATGTGTGTATCTCTGGTAGTGTGTCCAATAATTGCCTGTCAGTGTGTGTGCGTGTCTCCCTACCTCTCTCTCTCTCTCTCTCTCTCTCTCTCTCTCTCTCTCTCTATCTCTATATATATATATATATATATATATATATATATATACTCTCTCTACTCTCTCTCTTTTACTTGTTTCAGTCATTTGACTGCGGCCATGCTGGGGCACCGCCTGAGTATATATATATTTGGTGTATGTACCTGTGTGTCTGTCATTCATTGTCATATCCCCATCTATTTTTCTCTGTGTTTATGTATTTACGTGTGTGTGTGTATGTGTATGTGTGTGAAAATACGATAGGTATTAAATACACCGTATCACCTGGTTTTTTTCCAATCTCCTTCTGACCTACTTAACCTGGATTGATTGGACAATAGGACACAATTTACCGTCAGACTCCATAACATACTTACACACACACACACACAAAGTATATTAACCCTCCCGCATATATAATGTGCACCTAAGTATCCATATACACTCACATATATATACATGCAAACCTAACACTCATAATTTCATCCACACGCAAACACACACACGTGGACTCTAGCATTGGTCACTCTATCATACTTTTATAATAGGCTCTCTCTCTCTCCCCTTCTCCCTCTCACTGATCGACATCTCTTACTTTCCCTCTCAAACCACAGCCTCTCTCATCTTCTCTCGCCCCCTTTCATTCCTTTCTGTCCTTCCCTTCCCTTTCCTTTCCGTCTCACCTACGTCTCTCTTCCGACTCCTCAACTCCTTTCTCCCTCTTACCCTCTCATCACCTCCTCCTCCTCTCTCTCTCTCTCTCTATCTCTTTCCTACATTCTCTTTTGTCTTTTTCTCATACAATCACTACTCTCCCCCCCGCCCCATCCGCCTCGTTCTTTCGTCTATCACTCCTTCCTTCCTTCCTTCCACCTCCTCCTCCTCTATCGACAGCTGTCACTCCCTTCTCCTCCTCCACCTCCATCAATTACCTGTCTCTCGCACGCACCAAACACAATCTGCTGTCTCTCATACAACAAGGTAAGAACAAACTTCACCTCTTATAAACATTCGCTTCCTCTCTTAATGTACAGCAAAATAGAGTAATACACATACAGTATAGTATTATATATATATATATATATATATATACAGTATAGTATAATATATATATATATATACAGAGAGAGAGAGGGAGAGATGTGTATATATATATATATACATATAGTGTATGTATGTATGTATATATATATATATATATAATATATATATATATATATATTGAGAGAGATGTGTGTATATATACATATAGAGTGTGTGTATATATACACATATATATATATATATTTGTACACAATTCTTTATATATGCATGTGTATATGTGATTGTATGTGTATATCTCTCTATATATATATAAACGGCGGTGCATCAGCATGGCCGCAGATCTGAGCTGAAACAAAAAAATATATATATATATATATATATATACGTGCTTGTGTGTGTATATATACGCTTGTATCTGTGTATGTATGTGTGTATATATATATGTGTGTGTGTGTGTGTGTGAATGTATATATATATATATATATAATATATATATATATATACACATATATGTGTGCGTAGTCACTTCTCTTTACTGAGTTACGAAAAAGTACCACAAACTATAAAGTGGATTTTTTTTTTCCTTCTGCGTGCTATATACATATACATATATATATATATATGTATGTATGTATATAGAAGAAAGTTATATAGGAAATAGGAAAATATGACATTCAAGTCATGCCGTATTTTTAAATGGGAATTAGCGATACAAAGGAAATAAAATTGAAATCGAAGCTGAGAGATCGCCGTCTCGGCAGACTAAAAGTCAGACATGTCCACCACCACCACCCCTTCCACCTTTATATACCTTCACCGTACCTTGGTGGTGGTGGTGGCGGCGGCGCCGGTGGTGGTGGTGGTGGCAGCGGCGGTGGTGGTTCTTTGTCTACAGACTCTTTCCACTTGGAATGTAACTTCTTGTGACATTTAATAACTTCTCCTCTATTCCACCTCTCCCCTATCCTCCTCCTTTCTCCCACCCCCTTTCAAAACCCATCGACCTTCTACCACCTCCACCTCCGCCACCACCACCACCACCACGTTTCCGCCCTCCCCGACCCTCAATTAGCTGAGACAAGGGTTTTTTTTTTATTTGAAAGGAAGATGTATTCCTTTGATTTTTAACTTTTTTATTTCGTTCGCTCACTCACTCAGGCGCACATACATTCAATACACACGTGTATGAGTGTATATAAGTTTGTGTGTGTTTATTATACACACACACACACGCACGCAGTGAGTGATCGCAAAAAACAGCTGAAGTTTTTAATGTCAGCCGTGGGTCATAGCTTATGCTTGTGTGTGGTGGGGTATATACTATATGTGTGTGTGCATATGTATAGGGGTGTATACTATATGTGCGTGCGTGTTTATGTGGCAATCGGCTAGATGCAATATTTTCGTCCTGTTTTGTCCCTTTATGTAATAATTGATTTTTGTCAGCCCTTGTGGCCAATAAAAAGAATTAATTATTATTATAATGGGCGCAGGAGTGGCTGTGTGGTAAGTAGCTTGTTTACCAACCACACGGTTCCGGGTTCAGTCCCACTGCGTGGCACCTTGGGCAAGTGTCTTCTACTGTAGCCTTGGGCCGACCAAAGCCTTGTGAATGGATTTGGTAGACGGAAACTGAAAGAAGCCCGTCGTATATATGTATATATATATATATATATATATATATATATATATGCGTGTTTGTGTCTGTGTTTGTCCCCCTAGCATTGCTTGATGCTGGTGTGTTTATGTCCCCGTTACTTAGCGGTTCGGCAAAAGAGACCAATAGAATAAGTACTAGGCTTACAAAGAATAAGTCCTGGGGTCGATTTGCTCGACTAAAAGGCGATGCTCCAGCATGGCCGCAGTCAACTGACTGAAACAAGTAAAAGAGTATAATCACTCCTCACATCATGCAAAAGTTATCTTCCAACTTTGGCTCGAAACCTTGACTGTCGTCCACTCAATGTCGCCAGGTAGACATAAAATATTGACTGGGAGAGAGAGAAAGAGACGTGTGTTTAGACAAAATTACAAATATTCAGGATGAGAGAGATGGGGGTTGGGTTTTTTTTTTCTTTTTTTCAAATAGGTTTAAGGAAGTGTTACTTTCTATTCATATAAATATGTGTGGGGGTGTATATAGTGTATGTATACACACAGTACATATTTTGAATAATATATACAAAAAAGGGGGCACAGGTATGTGTTTGTGTGTGAAATTTATTATTTTTGTGTACACACACACACACAGGTATGGACATCTTTCTGGGTAATTGAGTCATCGTAGCTACTTCAGTGACTTAAATCTGTGGCTGACTACAGACATTTTCGTATTTATTACATAAAGGATAGTTTTACAGGGGTTGTGAGTAGCTGTCTGACTTGATGGCTCTACCCCGACTAACTCTACCCAACTAAGTGTACACAGTATTAAGCTGTGTGCTTTTACTGTGGTATAAACAAAACGGTAACTGTACACACGTCTAGCTTTTACTTCCGTTTCTATTGTTTTAACACGGGCCATTGCTAAGCTGGCCATTTCTGTTGACCATCTTTGTCTCCGTGTAAAGGTGTCGTTATGGTTGTTTCAGCCTGCTAGAAATAGCAGCTCAAATCACACTAACACTGAAATAAAAACCTACTCTCTCCTTTTTTTTAAAGGAAGCAGACCTGGAGAAGGGATCGCATGTCATTGATTAGGTTGCAAATGGCGACAAAAGGACTTCTTTAAAAATACCTAGCTGATTGAGGAATTGACTAATACTAATAAGTGAAATAGAACTAGTGTGAGTGTCTTATTGGCATAATGACCCGCCCAAGATTTGACAATTTAGCTCAAGATAATAATAATAATAATCATAATGATTTCAAATCTTGACACAAGGCCAGCAATTTCAGAGAAGGGATAGGTCAATTATATCGACTCCAGAATTCAACTGGTACGTATTTTATCAGTCCCCAAATGATGAAAGGCAAAATCAAGCTTGGTGACTCTGCTGCTAAGCATTTTGTTTGATATGCTAAACAATTCTGCCAGCTTGCTGTTTCAATAATGATGGTAATAACAACAAACACAAAGCAAAATCTAAACATCATATATAATAATAATAATTATAATAATAATAATAATTCTTTCCACTATAAGCACAGGGCCAGAAATTTTGGAGGAGGGGAATAGTTGATTTCATCGATTCCAGTGCTTGACCGATGCTTTATTTCCTCAACATTGAAAGATGATGATGATAATAATAATAATCTTTCTACTAAAGGCACAAGGCCTGAAATCTTTAAATGGGGGACTAGTTGATTACATCAACCCCTGTGTTTCATTGGTACTCAATTTATCAACCCCAAAAGGATGAAAGGCAAAACTGACCTCGGCAGAATTTAGCTGTAATAAAAATTCCTTCTAATTTTTGCACATTTTTGAGGGGAGGGGAGACAAGTCAATTGCATTGAGCCCAGTACTTGATAGGTACTTTATTTTATCAACCCAGAAAGAGTTGACTTTGGCAGAACTTGAACTTGGAATATAATGAGCTGCAAGAAATACTGCAAAGCATTTTCTCCAACGCTTGGAACAGTTCTGCCAGCTCACCATCTTTATGATAATAATAATAATAATAATAATGATGATGATGAGCTTTGCATATACAGTGCTCAGATCCATTGCATCTCGTAAGCAAAGAGAGGATGGAGCAAACATAAGACAAAGATAGAAACAATGAAAGCTAGCAGTACATATATACAGGATAAAACAGAAAAAGACAAGAAAGTGAACTGTAAAAGAGCTATAAAGAGGAAAGGTGTTGACGGATTTTGAGAAGCGTGAAATACTTGAAGGATACAGTTTACTGACAAGTAATAACCAATATGGTTAGCTTGTTCCAGGTTTTGACAATTCTGAGACTGAAAAAGTATTTCTGAAAGTCATGGGTTCTGCACTCCTTATTTTATAAGCCTTCGTATCATCATCAATTTATGTGCACTTTTCCATGCTTTCTTATGGGCCAAATTGAATTTGTTGAGGTTGATTTTCTGCTACCAGATGCCTTTACTGTTGCCAACTCTCACCTGTTTCCAAGCAACAGTATTTCATCCTGGGAGACAAGAAATGAACATCACTTGTATGATGGTGATGCTCATTTACAATCATCCCATGATGTGGAGTCAAGGGTGCACATGCACACACACACACACATACGACAAGCTTTCAGATCCCATCTATGAAATCCCCTCATAAGGCTTTGGTCAGCTCAGGATTATATTAGAAGACACCTGCCCAAGGTGACATGCAGTGGGACTAAACCTAAGACCACTTGATTAGGAAGCAAGCTTCTTAACCACACAGTTGCATCTGTCTCTTATGTCCAAACCACAGTTGGCATGGTTACAGCCTTTTGACTATAAGTATGCTCATAAAGGTTTATATATATATATATATAGATAGATAGATAGATAGAATTCACGAAAAAAACAAAAGGTGAAGACAGGTGGTGTAGAAAACAAACAGTATAACGCTCGAGAATTGAAAGTCTTTAACGTTTCAAGCTTACACTCTTCTACAGAAAGAAACAAGGAAAGAAAAAAAATGTGTGTAGTGGCTACTGATCTATCATGGAGATAGAAAGATAGATATACACACATATTGAATAATGAGAATGAGTGCTGAACACTGCATTGGTGGATAAAATTTCTTTGTGTATTAAGGTTACCAGTGGTTTCATGTTAAGAAAAATATCTTAATATCTTTACAATTTTTCAAGCCAATCACATGGAGTGATGGTGGTCATCTCCATATATATGCTTGTGTGTGTGTGTGTATATATATATATATATATATACAAGATAAGAAAATGGAGAAATACATCTAAATCAAATATCAATTACACGGTACACTTTTTTATGTACACTGATTTGTTCTGCTTTTTATATGTAACCCTACAGTCTCTTATGTGGTGGTTTAATAAAGTATGTGATTGAGTATTATCTGGTAATTGATATTTGATTTAGATGTATTTCTCCATTTTCTTATCTTGTATTAGTAATTTGTGGTAAATCATTTTACCTTTGCCCATATAATACAGTAAATGAATTGATTGCATCGCAATCATTAACATTTATGTATTAACTTTGTTGGGTACTTCACTAGCAGTATATTGGATATATGTTATCCCATGGAGGGTTGCATTTACAACCCCTATCTCGATTTGTATATATATATATATATATATAATCGAACAAAAGCATAACCAGGCAGCCAATTTGATAACTGCTGACTGCTTGTTTGTTTTTATTCAATTTATACCTATACCAGCTTGGCCAATACGTTGCTTATAGCTAATCTTCATCTTGGCAGATTTCACATTTCTGCACTCAACGTTTGCGTTTTTAGGCTCTAATTCAACCTGATTACTTGTTCTATGCATCTATTATTTTATGCCATTTGATATCTTATTACCCACCACTTAAATAAAAATCATAAACTAGAACTCTTTGAATGGCTATAGGGGGAGAATGGGATAGGTAGGCCAGTATGGTTTTGTAATCCATACTAATGAAAAGGACTTAAATTAATCTGGAAAAAAAAATTAATAAATCCTACTACCTTGAGTGTAATCTCCTCTTCATCCTGCAACACTTCACAGCCCCATCCAACCCTACCCTTAGCATGCCGAACAGGATTCAGGTTACTTTAGTAAAAGATTTATTTGGAGTTATGTTTATGTCATTGGTATTAAAAGGCATTTGAAAGGTTTTGAATTACTGGGGATAATAATCATGGCTTATAGATTTGGGTTCGTGTGTAGAGGACATTTGAATGATGCAACAATATTGGCCAAATAAACAATGATAGGGGTTTATACATCATCATCATCACCGTTTAAGATGATAATGATGTCCCAAGGTGGCGAGCTGGCAGAACCGTTAGCACGCTGGGCGAAATGCGTAGCCGTATTTCGTCTGCCGTTACGTTCTGAGTTCAAATTCCACCGAGATCGACTTTGCCTTTCATCCTTTCGGGGTCGATAAATTGAGTACCAGTTACGCACTAGGGTCGATGTAATCGACTTAATCCGTTTGTCGGTCCTTGTTTGTCCCCTCTGTGTTTAGCCCCTTGTGGGTAGTAAAGAAATAGATGATGTCCCACACATGTGGGCATGTGTGAGACGGTTTGACCCTTCTGAATACCTGCCACTTTAAAGGGTGTACATTTATTTACACACACACACACACACACACACACACACACGTGTTTGAATTCTCGATCAAGAAATAAAAATTAAAAAAACTACTCAATACATGATCTAGAGTGTTTGTTATATTTCAAGCTGAGGCTGCCTTTTGTTATCACTCAGTTTCATGGAAGCATTTGATAAAAATGAACTACACAAAACACTGGGTAATGATGTAAAGGAGCTTGAGTTTCAAATGTCTATCTATCAATTCACCTATTTGTGTATAAGCATGCATGCATATATATATATATATACACACACACACACACACACACACACACACACACACACACACACTGTGGTCGATGCCAATGCTGCCTGACTGGCACACTGGCACGTAAAAAGCACCAAGCATGGTCAACGCCAGTGTCGCTTAACTGGCTCCTGTGCCAGTGGCACATAAAAAGCACCCGATACACTCTTGGAGTGGTTGGCATTAGGAAAGGCATCCAACTCTAGAAACCCTGCCAGATCAGATTGGAGCCTGGTGCTGCCTACTGGCTTGTCAGACCTCAGTCAAACCGTCCAACCCATGCCAGCATGGAAAGCGGATGTTAAACGATGATGATGATGACACTGAGTGTTATATGTTTATAACCAGCACTCCATCGAACAGCCCGCTTGTGAGATTAACATTGCAAGTGGTCGAGTACTCCTCAGATATGTACCCCTAACATAGTAGTTCTCAGAGAGATTCAGTGTGTCACAGAATGTGACAAAGCTGGCCTTTTGAAATACAAGCACTAATTTCTGCCATGGACTGGAGCAATGGAAAGTAAAGGGTCTTGCCCAAGAGCACAACACACCATTAAGTATAAGGAGCTTTAAAAACCAACAAAGTGTAACAGAAACCAACAAAAGTCTCAGTGTTGGTGCAGGGTCTAAATATTTTATTGAAACTTTGAAGTTTTGTCAGCAGTGGCTCATCAGACAGAACTGCGACCAGCAAAACTTCCAAGCCACACACTCACCTTGCAATTATACAAAACGCACACACACACACACACGTGACGTGTGTACTGTGGGGGGGGAGAGAACTGGAAGGTGGGACATGAGGATTATTCTCAGATTAAACAGTACAGATGGAAAGAGAAAATGTGTGTGTACATATATTCACACACACACACACATGCAATCACACACACAATCGCGCACAATCACACACACGCACACAATCACACACACAACCACACAATCACGCACACACAAACGCAATCATACACACAAACGCAATCCACACACACAAACGCAATCTCACACACACACACAATCACGCACACACACTTCAGCTGTCGGAGCCCACTCTCTCCCTAACCCCAACCCTAATAAACATCTGATTACATCTATTAAGGCCAAGTGTTGATTATTACCTTGTCGCACAGTGGGTGTTGTATCCACTGACATCATGGCCTATCCTATATCTTCTTCTGTCTGTTCACTTATATACAAACTAATTGGTTATGTGGACTAGATAGTTGCCTGTCTTTGTCTGTGTATCTCTCCCATCTATTAACTACAATCATTCTTACTTAATGCTGCTACCTGTATGACAATTACAGTCAGGTGAGGTTGGCAAGGAGTGTGTTGTTTTTTTTTCCTTTACTAACCCTTTTACTCTCTGAAATTGTTCGCATTTTCATGAATGTCACCAAATTCTTGTAATGCCGAAGACAGTGGATGAGGCAGGGTCGATTGGTTAGTATCAAATTAATTGGCGCTTTATGGCCTTCCTGGAATGTTTCTCCAGTCTGTGAATGTTTGTTGAATGTTTTGTGACACACCCTGCTGCTCCGCAGTATGTTTTGTGAAGTGTGTGAACCATCCAAAATGTGTTTTCAGAAGGGATTCTGTTTTTGTTGTTATAAATGTTTAGTTGTGTGACACTAATCCCCTTAACCCTTTGGTGTTCACATTATTCTGCCAAAATTAATGCTTCTTTATCCACATTGTTTTGAATTAATCATGCATTATCTTGTAGCTAGGAGATTTTGATGAGGTAGCTGTTCATTTTTAAGACGATATTGTAGGGTTGGTGTGAGAGACCAGATCTGGCCAGTTTGAACATAAAACAGGCAGAATACTTTTGGCCGGATATGGCCAGTTTAAATGCTAAAGGGTTAATATATAAATCTAGCCCCTTTCTCATCAGTCATTTTAGCCCTACTAGATACACCAACTGAATTCCATCAAATTGCACTCATCATCATTTAATATCCATGTTCCATACAGCCATGGGTCAGACAGTTTACAGGCTCTGATGGGCCCAAGGACTGTCATATTCCAATGTTTGTAGTTGGATATACTTGAGGTAGATTTGAACCTGTAAGAAATCCATTTGCTGTATTTTGTGATGGAGATTGTTGGATGCGTGCATTTTGGAGTGGTTATCATAGAACTAGGGGTGGTCTCAGGCAAGTTGGTATGAAAAGGGTTAAACCCAAATGGGTTCAGGACCTTATTATTAACTAGGGAGTGATTTGAGGAAAACTTGACTGCAATTTTTAGCAGCTTTAGCAACCACATAAAGGTTTCTTTGTCAGTTCAGGGTTTGGTCAGTTCTAGTCATTAAAATTCAGATTAATATCCATTAATCCATGATGTGGTGGTCGTCGTGGGTGGTCTGTGAGGTGGCCTTGATATTCAGTCAACTGAATAAATCATGTGTCTGCTAGTTTAACAAATCAGCTGTGAAATGTTCCGCCTGAGTCGTTCAAGTGTATTAATGAGAAATACATTGACAGAATTATTTCTACTGATGATGACATTTCGTCATCAGTGTTAGATGTCAGACAGACAGAGAGTCAAACAGTTTGTGAAATGAAGGATCATCATACTCTTTACTGTCTTTACTCTTTTACTTGTTTCAGTCATTTGACTGCGGCCATGCTGGAGCACCGCCTTTAGTCGAGCAACTCGACCCCGGGACTTATTCTTTTTGTAAACCCAGTACTTATTCTATCGGTCTCTTTTGCTGAACCGCTAAGTGACGGGGACATAAACACACCAGCATCGGTTGTCAACCAATGCTAGGGGGACAAACACACACACGCATATGGCGACCTGCGTAGCTGTATTTCGTCTGTCGTTACGTTCCGAGTTCAAATTCCGCCGAGGTCGACTTTGCCTTTCATCCTTTCGGGGTCGATAAATTAAGTACCAGTTACGTACTGGGGTCGATGTAATCGACTTAATCCCTTTGTCTGTCCTTGTTTGTTCCCTCTGTGTTTAGCCCCTTGTGGGTAGTAAAGAAAAATATATATATATATTTACATATATACGACGGGCTTCTTTTCCGTTTCCGTCTACCAAATCCACTCACAAGGCTTTGGTCGGCCCGAGGCTATAGTAGAAGACACTTGCCCAAGGTGCCACGCAGTGGGACTGAACCTGGAACCATGTCGTTGGTAAACAAGCTACTTACCACCCGGCCACTCCTGCGCCTATCATCATAATTTTTTTTTGTTTTTTTTGTAACATCTATCTTTCATGCTGGGATGTGTTGGAGAGTTTAAGAGGATTCAGTTGGTCTGAGGACTGCTGCATCAATGAGCTCCAGTGTCTCATGGTTTCTACAGCTGGTTCCCATTTCTGATGCCAATCACTTTACATTATGGACTGGGTGCTCTTATTCATGGCACCAGAACTGATGAGGTTGCCAGGCAGCTTGCCTGGCAAAGGACTGAGTAAGGATCTGAGTAAAGGGGAGTAGCTTAATGCTAGGAGATGAAAGGGGTTATAAAGTGTGAGAAAAGGGGGCAATACTTTGTCTCCCTTCTGTCACCTTTTATACAGAAATGCTTTCTTTATTACCCACAAGGGGACAAACAAGGACAGACGTAGGTATTAAGTCGATTACATCAACCCCAATGCTTAACTGGTACTTAATTTATCGACCCCGAAAGGATGAAAGGCAAAGTCGACCTCGGCGGAATTTGAACTCACAACTTCTCTGTTACCCCCATTTATGTAACGAATCTCTCTCTCTCTCTCCCCCTCTCGCCCCCTTCTTCCTACTGCTACCTTACAGCAGGTTCTCATTCATATTTACAAACATTCAATGTTGCTCTTGTCTCGTGCACTTTCCTACCTCCCACTAAACCCCTTCTCTCTCTCTCTCTTCCAGTCAGCTCCCACTATGGCCGTAATCGCTTCAATCGACGTGTCGCCCGCAATGACGTGCCCATAGCGAAGGTGATCCAGATTGAAGAGGAGAAGAAACACCAGGAGGAGCGCATGCAACAACTGAAGCTCCTGCATCAAAGGTTTGTACTTAACTGTTTTCCGGAGGGCGAGGGCTGGCACTGACGGTATTTCATCATCATCATCATTTAGCGTCCGTTTTCCGTGCTAGCATGGGTTGGACGGTTCAACTGGGGTCTATGAAGCCAGAAGGCTGCATCAGGCCCAGTCAGATCTGGCAGTGTTTCTACGGCTGGATGCCCTTCCTAACGCCAACCACTCCGTGAGTGTAGTGGGTGCTTTTTACGTGCACCCGCACAGGTGCCAGACAAGGATGGCAAACGGCCACGAATGGATGGTGCTTTTATGTGTCACCGGCACAGGGGCCAGACGAGGCTGGCAAATGGCCACAATCGGATGGTGCTTTTATGTGCCACCGGCATGGGGGCCAGGCGAAGCTGGCAATGGCCTTTTATGTGCCACCAGCATGGGGGCCAGGCGAAGCTGGCAACGGCCACGAACGGATGGTGCTTTTATGTGCCACCGGCATGGGGGCCAGGCGAAGCTGGCAACGGCCACGAACGGATGGTGCTTTTATGTGCCACCGGCATGGGGGCCAGGCGAAGCTGGCAACGGCCACGAACGGATGGTGCTTTTATGTGCCACCGGCATGGGGGCCAGGCGAAGCTGGCAACGGCCACGAACGGATGGTTCTTTTATGTGCCACCGGCATGGGGGCCAGGCGAAGCTGGCAACGGCCACGAACGGATGGTGCTTTTATGTGCCACCGGCATGGGGGCCAGGCGAAGCTGGCAACGGCCACGAACGGATGGTGCTTTTATGTGCCACCGGCATGGGGGTCAGGCGAAGCTGGCAATGGCCTTTTATGTGCCACCAGCATGGGGGCCAGGCGAAGCTGGCAACGGCCACGAACGGATGGTTCTTTTATGTGCCACCGGCATGGGGGCCAGGCGAAGCTGGCAACGGCCACGAATGGATGGTTCTTTTAT
This sequence comes from Octopus sinensis, assembly GCF_006345805.1. Classification (NCBI taxonomy): domain Eukaryota; kingdom Metazoa; phylum Mollusca; class Cephalopoda; order Octopoda; family Octopodidae; genus Octopus; species Octopus sinensis. Next base: position 12,971,715 of record NC_043022.1, read on the forward strand.
GTGCCCCGGCATGGGGGCCAGGCAAAGCTGGCAACGGCCACGACGGGTGGTGCTTTTATGTGCCACCGGCATGGTGGCCAGGCGAAGCTGGCAACGGCCACGAACGGATGTGCTTTTATATGTGCCACCGGCATGGGGGCCAGGCGAGGCTGGCAACGGCCACGAACGGATGGTGCTTTTATGTGCCACCGGCATGGGGGTCAGGCGAAGCTGGCAATGGCCTTTTATGTGCCACCAGCATGGGGGCAGGCGAAGCTGGCAACGGCACGAACATGTTCTTTTATGTGCCACCGGCATGGGGGCCAGGCAAAGCTGGCAACGCCACGAACGGATGGTGCTTTTATGTGCCACCGGCATGGTGGCCAGGCGAAGCTGGCAACGGCCACGAACGGATGGTCTTTATGTGCCCCGGCTGGGGTCAGCGGGCAACGGCCACGAACGGATGGTGCTTTTATGTGCCCCACCGGCATGGGGGCCAGGCGAAGCTGGCAACGCCACGAACGGATGGTGCTTTTATGTGCCACGCGGCGGGCCAGGCGAGGCTGGCAACGGCCACGAACGGATGGTGCTTTTATGTGCCACCGGCATGGGGTCAGGCAAGGCTGGCAACGGCCACGAACGGATGGTGCTTTTATGTGCCACCGGCATGGGGGCCAGGCGAAGCTGGCAACGGCCACGAACGGATGGTTCTTTTATGTGCCACCGGCATGGGGGCCAGGCAAAGCTGGCAACGGCCACGAACGGATGGTGCTTTTATGTGCCACCGGCATGGTGGCCAGGCGAAGCTGGCAACGGCCACGAACGATGGTGCTTTTATCTTGTGCCACCGGCATGGGGGCCAGCGAAGCTGGCAACGGCCACGAACGGATGGTGCTTTTATGTGCCACCGGCATGGGGGCCAGGCGAGGCTGGCAACGGCCACGAATGGATGGTGCTTTTATGTGCCACCGGCATGGGGGCCAGGCGAGGCTGGCAACGGCCACGAACGGATGGTGCTTTTATGTGCCACCGGCATGGGGGCCAGGCGAGGCTGGCAACGGCCACGAACGGATGGTGCTTTTATGTGCCACCGGCATGGGGGCCAGGCAAGGCTGGCAACGGCCACGAATGGATGGTGCTTTTTACGTGCCACCGGCACGAGGCCAGTCGGGGCGGCGCTGGCAACGGTCACAAACGGATGGTTCTCTTTTATAATTATTAAAGGCGGCGAGCTGGCAGAAATCTTAGCACACCTGGCGAAATGCTTACCTGTATTTCGTCTGCCGCTACGTTTTGAGTTCAAATTCAGCCGAGGTTGACTTTGCCTTTCATCCTTTCGGGGTCGATAAATTAAGTACCAGTTACGCACTGGGGGGTCAATTTAATCGGCTGCAGGGTCACTCCCGAAAAGCTCTATCTACGACAATTTCATCTCAATCGAAGGAGAGGGGCTTTCTCCATCCGGGTTGCGGATCCGTGGAATAAGCTGCCGGACGAGATAGTGAAGATGCCGACGACCGCTCGGTTCAAAGTCTCTCTTGACCAGAAATGACCTGAACTCTTTACATGAACACCCTCCCTGTACATAACTCCATGTCCCCCTACATGGCCTTGCTTTTTGCTTTTTGAGCCAAAAAATTAACTTAATTAAATTAACTTAATCAACTTAATCCATTTGTCTGTCCTTGTTTGTCCTCTCTGTGTTTAGCCCCTTGTGGGCAATAAAGAAATAGGTGTTTATAATTATTAGTCCTTAGTTCTCTTTTTAACACCCTTCCCTCTTCTTTTGACCACCATGTTTTGTATAAAACCTTAGAACCTTTCTGGTAATAGTACTCACTCTATTATACACTCACTGCAACAACATCTCACTATCTCTGTGTGGTAAGTAGCTTGCTTCCGAACCACATGGTTCCGGGTTCAGTCCCACTGTGTCCTACTATGCTCCCACTAACGCCAATCTTTTTCCTACTAGACACCGCTGCATGTCTATATATGGTTACTAACTACCACCTAACATTGTTATCAGAGCTAGCACATTGATCCTGGGTCCTGGGAATCAGAAGGGGTCCATGAATAGCTGGTACCCCCCCCCCCCCGTCCACAAGGAAAAACAAAAAAAATTAAGGTAACTTGCACCCTTTCAAAATGTCTGAGATACTCCTATCACCAGCGTCACCAGACCCCATGGAGGCCTGAAAACAATGCCCCTTACCACCGTCACCACCACCACTAAAGCACTTGATGTCGGTTCTGATCCCTGCGCAATTGCACCACACGGAATGTTGCACTGGTCTAACAGCACAATTTTATGGCCTTGCCGGATGGCCCGCCTCCACCATCACCACTACCACTGCACCCAGAACCCTGTTCACTAAGTATCTACTACCACCCTAACACTGTAGTCAATACTGCACCTAGAAGAACCCTGTTAATCAATACACTGCAAACAATGACACCTTATTGTTAATCCACCGATATTTCTTTTCATTGCCGACTGCTGAGGAAACAAAAAAAAGATGATGATGATGATAATGGTGGTGGGTGGGTGGGGTGGTATTGATTTCCATCTGTTCACTCTTGGCTATTTGGTCACTGCTACCACTACTGGACATTTACTGAGGACTCTTACAAGTATTTCCTTTCAAATTTGAATGGGGGTTGGCGAGGGTGGCTACGTGGAGCTGGCAGTGTAGTGATGATGGTGGTGGGGTAGCTTGTAGTGCTAGTGGTGTTATGTGGTTGTTGTAGTGGTAGAAATGTAGGGACGGTAATGGTGGTGACTGTAGTGGTAGTAGTGGTGGTAGTGTTGGTGGTGGTGTAGCTTGTAGTGATAGTGGTGTTATGTGGTGGTGTAGTGGTTGTTGTAGTGGTAGAAATGTAGGCATGATGATGATGATGGTGGTGACTGTAGTGGTGGTGGTGGTGGGGTGTCTCAGAATGCCGTAGCAGGATGGTATTATGAATAAGGGATGTAGAAGTAATGGTGGTGGTGGTGCTGGTGCTGGCGATGGATTAGGATGTAGTGGCCATATGTAATGGTGGTGGTGGGGGGGTCGGTCCATCCATTGATCACTCACCCTAACCCTCACCACACACTGCATCTCATGTCACCTCTCCACTCTCTTTCTCTCTCACCTGCACATTCTTTTCCTCCTCCTCCTCTTACTACTTCACATCTCTCTCTCTCTCTCTCCCCTTCCTCTCACATATAAACATTCACTCTATCTTTCTGCCTCTCTTAAATGCAAATTATCTCCCTCAAAATCTCCTCCCCCCTACACATTAACTCCTCCTCCTTTACTCTCTTCCTCTATCATACACACATGCACTCTCTGTCTCTTTTCAACTCTCCCTTCCTCCTTTTCTTCCCTTTTCAAATGCACATCTTCTTCCTCCTCCTCTCATATATGCAAATTATATTTTCCTCTCTCTCTCTCACACACAATCTTTCCTCTCTATTCTCAACCATATCATAACTGTTGGACATCTGGAGGTTCCTGTGGACCACCAGATAGCCACTGAATTAGAAGTGGGTGGTGGTGGTGGCATTTAACCCTGGGTCGGTCAGTCCTTTACTCATCAGATTTATGATACAAAGTTGTTCCAACCTCAAACAACCCAGCATTTTTTTCTTTCTGGGACTTCATTGTCCAATGACTAGGTGTGGTGTAGTAAAAGGTAGATTTGGCTGCTATTTTTAGTGAGTTAAGTGACCACATAGAGCAGGGGTTCTCAACCACTTTTTATCTATGGACCCCTTTGATTACTATTTTATTCTGGTGGATCTCCATGGCCATTTCACGTTTAAAAACTAGTTTTCTAGAAACGTCTTAAAATTCCTCTTTTGTTTCTCACACATTAATTTGTGGTAGGTTGAACTATGTACAATGTTAGGGAAAGAAACCCAGATATTTCTTGTAATACATACCAATGCATACATACATATAAAGTAAAAAATTTTCAGGGTCCCTTCAAATTCTATTGTGGATCCTTAATTTATTTACAATTTTGTTATATGGACCCTGGTTGAGAAGGACTGATGAAGAAGCTCACTCAATGTGTGTGTGTTTGTGGGAGAATCATCATCATTTAGCGTCCGCTTTCCATGCTAGCATGGGTTGGACGGGTCAACCGGGGGGCTGTGAAGCCAGAAGGCTGCATCAGGCCCAGTCTGATCTGGCAGTGTTTCTACAGCTGGATGCCCTTCCTAACGCCAACCACTCCGCGAGTGTAGTGGGTGCTTTTTACATGCCACCTGCACAGGTGCCAGACGGTGCTGGCAAACGGCCACGAACGGATGGTGATTTTACGTGCCACCGGCACGGGGGCCAGACGAGGCTGGCAACGGACACGAACGAATGTGTGTGTAAATGTGTAGGTGTGTGGGAGAATGTAGGTGTGTATAAATGTGTATGCTGTCACCATCATCATCATCATCATTACAGTTCTAATGCAGTAACTAGCTAACCTTTGTCTGTCTGTCTGTTTGTCTCTCTGTAGGTCCCAGGAGGATCAGAAAATTGCCCAGCAGGTGTACCAGGAATTCTTGAAACAGGAGCAGAATGATAAAAGTGTGATGGAGTGTGATGATGAGGTGAGTATCTGGCTTTTTATTGAGTCAAGAGTTGTCATGGTAACAGTGTGGGGATGGAGGTTGGGTTGGGGCATTGGTGCGGCGAATATTACGGAACAAGGGTGGGATTGTGTGTGTGTGTGTGTGTGTAGGTGAAGGCTTGGCTGTGTGGTTAACAAGCTTGCTTTCCGACCGTATCGTCTCAGGTTTGGTCCCATTGCAGAGCACCTTGGACAAGTGTCTTCTACTACAGCCCTGGGCTGACCAAAGCCTTGGGAGTGGAATCGGTAGATGGAAACTGGAAGGCGAGTTGGCAGAAACGTTAGCACGCCGGGCAAAATGCTTAGCGGTATTTCGTCTGCCGCTACGTTCTGGGTTCAAATTCCTCCGAGGTCGACTTTGCCTTTCATCCTTTCAGGGTCGATTAAATAAGTACCAGTTACACACTGGGGTCAATATAATCGACTTAATCCGCTTGTTTGTCCTGTCTGTGTTTAGCCCCTTGTGGGTAGTAAAGAAATAGGAAACTAGAAGATTCCCATTGTGTGTGTCCCCTCTTGTCTTGATATCATGTGATGGCTGTAAACAAGCATCACCATCATACAAGTGGTGGTGTTTGTGTCCAGTCTTCTGTGAACAACGTCTAACCATGAAAAATAAGTGAGGGTTGGTGATAGAAGGGGCATCCAACTGTAGAAAACTCTACTCCCAACATGGATTCCCTCTGTAAATGGGATTATTTATTGATGATATAAAAATTTAGAAACTTCAAGAACATGGAATAATTATTTTTAAGATTGATGAATCTTGAAGTACATAGAGCTATAAGTAATAGCATGTAAATATTTATAGCTTTATTTGCTTCAAGATTCACTGTTCCTAAAACAAACAAATAAATTAATTAATATATATATATATATATATATATAATATATATATATATAAACCACTTAGTGCTTTCCAAACATGCAGTTTTGGGTTCAGTCCCACTGCATGACACCTTGGGCATGTGCTTTCTGCTGTAGCCCTGGGTTAACCAAAGCCTTGGGAGTTGATTTGGTAGGCAAAAACTGAAAGAAGCATATATGTATGTGTATATATATAATCATCTGATAATCTTATAGCATGCTTTACAAAGCTCTTCCGTGGGTATCAGCTACCATATGTAGTCATCCATCAGGAATTCTCTTTTTACTGAATACACATGAAGGATCCATTTATATCCACAGACTTCATACAAAAGAATTATTATACCAGAAGGAGGATTTAATTTGTGTGTGTGTGTGTGGCTGTGTACTTGTATGTATTTGTGTCAGTTCATAGTTCCCTTTTCATCACATGTATTCACTTAATCTAGTTGTAAGCAATGGCCCTGCTGACAGTGTCCTTTGCTTGCAATCCACTCTAAACGTCTGTCTTAGGGCTTCTTGACTTGTACAATATTTGTAAGCTGTTTGTTTGTTTCCAGTTCTTTGCATAATCATGTCTTGATTGTTGTTCAATAGACTGGGAGTTTACCTTGCTTGGAAGTGAGCGGGGATGTTGATGACAGGAAGGGCATCCAGTTGTAGAAAAGGCTCTGCTTGTCCCAATTTACTATCTTCTGATTCATGCAAGCAGGGAAAAGAAAGCAATAAAATGACGATATTTTTCTCTCTAATTAGGAATTAGCCCGACAAATGCAAGAGAAAGAGAAGAGGAAGTACGATCGATACCTAGAGAAGAAAAGAGAACGCCAATTGAAGAGAGAACGGGAGAAGATTGAGAAGAAACTGGCTGAGCAATCAGAAGAAGCACGACTGACCACGTTTTCTCCTGGTAAGTTGATGATGGTGGTGGTGATGAGTGGAGGAAGTGGGTCTTGCAGTTTGGAGTGATGGTGGTGGTTAATCAGTTTGCTTTGCAACTGCATGATTTCAGGTTCAATCCCAGGCTATGACACTTCGGGCAAGCGTCTTCTACTATAGCTCTTTGCTTGAGCAAAGCCTTGTAAAATGAAATTTGATCCATGGAAACTGTACTGAAGCCTGCTGGAGGAACTTTTTATTCTTTTTAGATGGTAGGCCTAATCCATGGTTTACCCACACCGCCTGGCCCTTGGAAGCCTTTTGCAGGGTCCACTCTGTTATGAGCATTCAGTTTTAAGCATAAAAGTTCACAAAAGTATGTGCAAGTCCTGTACTGTCTTCTACGTTTGTGTGTGTGTGTGTCAATGTATCTCTATTTATGTGTGTCTTTTGATATATGTATGTTAGATTATGTGGAGGCACAATGGCCCAGTGGTTAGGGCAGCGAACTCGCGGTCAGAGGATCGCGGTTTCGATTCCCTGACCAGGCTTTGTATGTGTTTATTGAGCCGAAAACACCTAAAAGCTCCACAAGGCTCCGATGGGGGTGGGTGGGGGGGTGGCGACCCCTGTTGTACTCTTTTGCCACAACTTTCTCTAACTCTCTTTTCCTGTTTCTTGGGTAACGCTATGATGGACTGGCGTCCCGTCCAGCTGAGCGGGACACATATGCCACAGAAACCGGGCCCATGAGATTATGGGTGTGTTTGTATGTATGAATCCATGTATGCCTTGTTTATGTTGCACTGTGTTACCACACATCATACAGAATTCCATATGTGTGTGTATATCCCACACATCCTACATAATATCTGTGTTTGTGTTACATACACACACATACATCCTAGACAATCTAACAATATGTCCTCCCTATTTCCAGATGCTGTTGAGGACCTCAGAGAAAATGTTGACAATCTTCACTTAAAGACTCCCCCTTCCAATGTCAAGTAAGTAACTCTGTTCACTTCACTCATACTCCTCGATGCCACATCTCTAACACTTACACATTGGTACTCACCCACACCTATAACCTTGTACCTCTACCCCCATGCCCATAACACTTGTACACCTGTGGGTCCACTATATCCTTAACATGTGCACTCTTGTCCCCACAGCACATCTACTCCTACACTTAATACACTTATATATCTACAGCATCTATATTGTCAAACCCGCTGCAACTGTACTCCCGTAATCACAAGACCTTTCCTTCTTTATCCACAACACCTGAACTCATACAATGATATATATACCTGTACCCAAACATCCACAACCCACAACACTTGTATCCACTACACTTGTACTCACATTCCACAGTAATTTATATGAAATATCCAATCACAACTTAACGAAACCAAGCTAAAATTCTGAATAAATCTCAACTCAACTCCCCCTACACACACACACACACACACACCTCTCTTCACTCTCCTACAATGTGCCTGGTGAGGCCATGTTTACCAGCGGTTTATTGTTTGTTTTTTAAATTGATATTGTTTGATTTATATTTGCTATCCTTCTCCAGAGTTCGTCATAGCGGTCAACTTGAGGACAACGGTGACTTCAGTGACTTCTACGTGCTGCCACCTACTGCAGACGTTACTGAACAGAAACTGCTACAAGAGTATCAGGACGAGGTACGTCTCACTTATTTCTGTCTCTCGGTGATAATGGTAAGGGGTAATTTTAGGATCAAATGGAATAGGGAGCAAAATACTTTATAGTTTCTAGTCTGTTCTCTCTCTGTTGCGGGCTCAACTTCTGCCCCTTTCCCTTCTTTCTGGAATCAATGAACAGCTTCCTGCAAATACCCTTCAGGGTCAATTCAGTCGGCACTTCTCTATCAAAATTGACCTTGTATCTTGTTAAAAATAAATTCCCATGAACAATGTTGATTTGGGAGTCCAAGCGCACAACTGTCAATGTATATAAGGGGCCAATTGTTCTTATGGCTAGATATCCTTCTTACTGTTAACGACAGAACTTGCTGCCAGGAACAACAGATAATGACTGTTGTAAGTTTTGAACTTGCGATAGTGTCCTCAACAGTTCAAAATCGTAATTTCTCCATCATTCTACCCTGTAGGTTTCTATCTTTTGACTCTTGACCATTCCCTACATTTTGGTCAAATGTTCTCACATGGTTCATATGGAAAAGATCAACACAATGAAGACTTTACCTTTAATGTTCCAGAAATAAAACCTCAATAGATTATTAAATTTTTTTTTAATAGTTTTCTCTTTTTTTCCCCCCACCTTGATAGGCATGTAGATTGATGAGATACAAACCAACAAATTATTCGTTTGCCTATTGTCTTTTTTTTTTTTTACGGTCGTTGACAAGCGTGCAGATTGTCTTTTGAGTTTGTAAAAGAAAGCAGATTTATCCAGTCTTGTTTTTGTTTTGTTTTTGCTAATCTGTCTTTTCTGAGGATAATATTTCATGTTTCTTCAGGAACTTGCACAGTTAATCCAAGAACAAGAACATAAGGTATGTTTCAGTTCTTTCAACAGTTTCCTTTATTCTTTCAACACTTGGGAGATTAAATGATTGACTGAGACGGTTAACACATTTTATACCTGTGACAGCTTGTCCACATACTAACAGGTTATTCTATGGAACCATCTATAGTTAAAAGAAGGTTTAGAGGAAGTAGAAACAAAGAACTAAGATATTGTTGAAAATCTGGTGCAAGGGAATCCTTATGGATCTGCCTTTAACAATGTGCTTGTGCTACTACTTTTTTTTTTTTTGCGCCCCTTTAAAGCCTAGCCAGGCTCATGGGCCCGGTTTCCCGGTTTCAATGGCATATGTGTTCCCCAACTGGACGGGACGCCAGTCCATCACAGCGTTACTCATTTTTGCCAGCTGAGTGGACTGGAGCAACATGAAATGAAGTGTTTTGCACAAGAACACAATGCATCGCCCGCTCCAGGAATCGAAACCACAATCTTACGATCATGATGCTAACACCCTAACCACTAAGCCACACGCCTCTACACCAGTACTACTACTATTACTAATAATAATAATGATTTTTTTGTTCAAGCTAACAATTTTAGGGAAGATGCCAAGTTGATTACGTCAGCCCCTGTGCTCAATGGGTACTTATTTTATTGACCCCAAAAGAAAAGTAAACTTCAGCTGAATTTGAACTCAGGGCATAAAGAACTGAAATAGAATTACCTCTAAGCATTTTGTCCAACATGCTAATGATTCTGCCAGTTCACCACTTTAATGATTTTAAACTTTGACTCAAGGTCAGCAATTTGGGAGAAGCTTGTAAGTTGACTACATCAACCCCCAGTACTCAACTGGTACTTATTTTATCAGCTCCAAAAGAAAAGCAAAGAAGGCCTCAGTGAAATTTTAACTGAGTATGTGCTAAGCATGTCATCTCACTGCCTTATTTATAATAATAAGGATAGTAAAAATGGAAATGATCCCTATAATAATAGGTGTTTCAGGTATGATTATAAAAAAAAAAGACAAATAAAACCTTCTGGACGTTATAAAAAATTGCACTGCTAGATGCTGCACACATCTTAGTTAGAGCACTTTCAAAGCAGTGAAAATAGCAGCATGAAAAGAAAGTACAGCACATACCCAAGGCACATAGAGCTGCACTCAGCAGTGTAGTGAAAGCACACAGTAAAAGCGAGACAACTGAATGATAAATTCCCCTTTTAGTATAGACACATGGCTTGAGATTTTTGGAGAGAGGGAGTTAGGCAAGTCCATCAACCCCAGAAGGATGAACAGGCAAAGTGATCCTCAGCAGCGTTTGAACTCTGAAATAAAAGATGGACAAAATGCTGCCAAGTATTTTTATCCAGTGTAGTAATGATTCTGTTAGCTTTTACTTATTCTTTTCCGTGGATTTTTTTGTAGGTTTTTCTTTCAACGGATAACCCTAGACAGTGTTTTAGTTTCTCCCTCTTTTGGGAATTTCAGTTGTTAAACCAATACATTGTTATCCTTTGTGTACACGTCACAAAATGTTTTCAATCCCTATTGATCGGTTTTGAAAAGAAAAATTCTTCATTGTATTGCCCCCTATGGTGTTTGGCCCTTCATGGCTTAAAGAAACCTACTTTATTTTTTTCTGCTATAGGCACTAGGCTTAACATTTTGGAGATGGGGTTAAGTCAATTATATCAACCCCAGTGTATAACTGGTACTTATTTTATCGACCCCGAAAGGATGAAAGGTTAAAATCAACCTTGGCAAAATTTGAACTCTGAACGTAAAGATGGATGAAATGTCAATAAACATTTTGGCCAGTTTGCTAAAAATTCTACCAGTTTGTTGTCCTTATCTTAATAATAATAATAATAATAATAATAATAAAATGATGATTGATTAGTTAAGAATTTATCCAAATTTGAAAGATTTTAAAGGAAATAAGGCTGAAGCCTGATTTGGGAGCTGTCTAAGCTGTTCCCCTAACAGGGTTTGAGTGGGTTTATATATTTGGAAAAAGGCTCATTCTTGCGGATTTTTTAAAACAAATTTCGTTAAACTAACAAAAATGTGATGAAATATTACAAGTTTTGGTAAGTTTCTCTGTTTTATATTTGTGTTGCCATAGTGAGAAAGGATTCTTGCTAGAACATGCCTCCTTTATTTCCAACAGTTAACCACTTGACCATGAAATGAGAACAAAATCAGTCAAGCAAAGAGGTGTCAGTTAGGGCACAACACATAATAGATGGATTCAAGTTTGAACTCTTGACCCTGTGGTCAGTCTGACCACAGCAGTTGTATTTTGTAAATTAGAGGAGAAGTGTTTTCTCGAACAAACCTCAAGTGTTGCCTATCATATGGACATAACTTTAGAAGTGTACTTTTGTCACCATGGAAATATAAGTGAATATATAATAATCATAATTCCACTCTTATCAAATTTCTTGGTACTTATACAAGTAATGGAATGAATACTAATTTCCAACCATCCATTTTCACAACCCACTACTCCTGGGAGGATTATGGAGGTTGTCCTCAGGTACCTTCTCCATAGGGTACTATTGGAAGCAACTGTCATTACACTTTCCTGTCAGATCCCAAAACATGACCAACTGTCACTATGAATATTATCCAACCATTTTGTTCATGGTCTGCCCCTAGATCTCCTGCCAGTTGGCTTGGCTTGAAGAACCCATCTTGTAATTCTTTTCTGCAAAACTCTAACCAAATGTCTGTAGTAATGCAGCTGGGACCCGTCAATGTGGAGAAGTAACAGCTCAACCTGGTAAGACTCCCTGATCTCCAAGCTATGCACCTTGTTCAGTAATAGTTTTCTAGAAATCCTTTGCAGAAATCCCATTTCAGCCACTTGTATTTATGATTATATTCTTTGCCATTATCCAACATTTATGTCAATAAGTGAGGATTGACATAAAACCAAATTGAAGATAACAAGTTTCACTTTTTTTTTTTTTTAACCAATCTTTCCTCTTTTGAAAATTTAATATTTATTACTTTAAAATAGAATTAAATGAAACAAAATTCTCATTTGTATATTTATAAGTATGTTACCTTTTTTTTCTACATTTTAGCAACATAATCACAATCTATGCCATCATAAACTTCTCTCTGCAAAATCTGAACTCCTCCCATAATTACTACCATTTCCTCTTTCCTCCTCCTCCTCCTTGTGATTCTTTCCCTCTCACTGTGTCTCTATGGCACCAAGTCTAGAATGTCCACTCATAGGACACCTCTTGCATTAACTCTTTCTGTATTATTCTTTTACTCTTTCCCCCTCTCTTTACACAATGTAAAGTGTAACCAGAGAAATCACCCCCAACTATCATTATATTTACTGTTTGTGTATTATGGGGGAGATGGGAGTTTGTTTAATTTTTCAAATGAATAAATGATTGATTCCTTGATTTCAGAATCACTTGTAGATGCTGCTGTCGTCTTCAGTGACATTTAGAGGAAACCGTTCTATAAAAGCCAAACTATTTAAACTTTCTTCTTCTTGACCTTTTCGTTTTCGCAGAGAACAAAAGCAATAGTCGACCAAAGAAAACTGCGTGAAATAGAATTACACGATGCCAGACTTGCAGAAATCATTCAAGAACAGGAGAAGATCAAATCCCGGAGAGTGCGTGGCCGACGGGAGAGAGCAGCCGATGAGAGACAGGCAAACAAAGACAGTCAGGTAAATTTTCAGACTAATATATTGCTATAAATATTTTTAAGATGTATCTTCGTTTTCAGCAATTGTCTACAGCTGTTTCGTCATTCTTCTCCAAAACATGGCTTTATTTATTTTTTATTTTTATTCATTTGTTTTATCTTATTTTGTTATTTTTTGTTAATATCTATTTTTTTTCCAAACAGAATGACAGAATCTTCACTAACTTTCAGTCTTCAGGGCTTTGATTTTTTTTTCATTTGAAAATATGAATTTATTTTCAAAAGGTGCAGTAAAGAGCAAGGCTAGGTTGTACTTATCAGCAATTCACAAAGTTAGGTAATTGGCTAAATCAAGGGCCCTTTTTCCTCTAAAAAGTATAGTCACTACAAGATTTATCCCTGTCAGATTGTCTTGTCTTAATTTTCCCCCTGCAACCCAGTAAATTACGTCCCAAATGCACACATTACCGAAGTTTGGGTCTGTTTTCCATCTCGGCAATGTAAGAATTCTTCTGCTATTTCAAATATACACTTTTTGCCATTTCTCTATCAAAGATTTCAAACACCAACTCCTAATCCTACCATGAATCTATCTAGAAGTGATTCTCTCTCTCTCTCTTACAACAACTAGCTGCCTGAGCTCACCACATATTATTGTTATTTTTGTTACGACTTACACAGAAAAGGAAATGGCAGCACACCTTGGACATTTTACCAGTTGTTGAAGATTGATAGGATTGTTGTGGGGTGGGGTGGGAGAGCGCTGAAACAGCCACAAGTCCTGAGTTATTCCAGTGGCCAGACGCATCAAGATATTACAATGTCTTCAGACTAGAGATGATCTGGTGTGATTGTTTACAACAAAGAGTGGACAGCACTGAAGCCATCCACAGACTGGAGGTGATGGAGGTCATGTTGAATCCTGCTAGAGATCTGTCTGTCTGTGTGTCTCACCCAATGTTTGTTCTCTGTGTTCCTGATATTGTTTCATATTGGATATATTGATAAATGTTTTGACACAGGTTTTTATACGTTGGTTGATATGGTTTTCAGTATGAGTTTGTTTGATATGGTTTTACATATTTATTTGGTATGTTTTTATTTAATATATATATATTTGTTTGATACATTTTATGTATTTGTTTGATATATATTTTTTATGCCGTTTGATATGTTGCTATATTGTTTGATATGGGAGACCATATTCTATTGAATGTCTCCTTTTAACCTGTTTTCAGTGCTGTTGTTATTGTTGTTTCTGTTTGTGTTGCTACTCCAAGTTTAGAAGCAAACATTGTCCTCCGTTTCTAAACACTCACAGATACACTCCATCTTTTGCATCTCCTAAATATATATATATATATATATATATATATATATATATATATATATATATAAAATATATATGTCCTTAAAATATATATATATATAAATATATATGTCCTTAAAATATATATATATAAAATATATATGTCCTTAAAATATATATATATATAAAATATATATGTCCTTAAAATATATATATATATATAATATATATGTCCTTAAAATATCGATCAGCCTGTTTATATTGCCTCTGTGTGTATGTATATGTGTGTGTGTATATATATGTTAGTCATAGATTGTTTACGTCAAGAGCGGAGAGTATCTGCAATACCAGGAATGAATTACGAATGCATAACAGTCCCTGTGAGGGTGGGGTATATCTGGTTGTAGCACCTGAATTGGAAAAAAGTGTTTGTTCTTTGGAATTAAAGTAAATTTAACCCTTTTGGTATGAAGCCTTCTCTGAGACTGCCCCTTGGTTTTATGACGCAGAATTATTGTTTTAAAGAGATCTAAATTAAAATCTTTCATTAAAATTTCGTGTTAATTTTGTCCTGATCATTGACTTAATGAAGGGAGTTATTTCACTAAATTCTTTGATATTTAACAAAATTAAAACAAAACGAAGGCAGCGTATTTCAACAGAAATATGGTAACAAAAGGGTTAACATTCACAAAGTTTTGGTCGGCCTAGGGTTACAGAAGATAATGCTTGCTCAATATGGGATTGAACCCAAAGCCACATGATTGGGAAGCAAACTTCTTAACCACACTATGATGATGTCTGCACCGATTTCTTAACCTCAAAGCATGCCTGCACATAGTTTTACTGCAAAAGATGTCCTGGTGAATAACCTTATCACCGATTGAATAAGTGTGTTAATCTGATTTGATCTCCTTCAGTTTTCATGTAACCATTACCAGACATTCTCTCTCTCTCTCTCTATAAAGATATCTTGTATTATCTGGTCTAGATTTAAGTCTTAAACTGTATTGTCATGCCTGAAATGTCGTAGGTTAAACCTGTAACATTGGCAGCTGTGAGTAATATTTGTATTTCAGAAATCCCGAATTAGGGCAGGATATGAAAAAATATCTGAAGATCTCTAATTTTTTCCTTTTTTTCAAATCTCTTTCGGATCTTTATTTCACCATCTTGTTATATATTCTCCAAGAACATCTCCCCTATAAAGCTAGACAATATCTATTTAGTGATATTTTTTGCAATGTGACGGTTGAACATGGCTGTTTCGATGCTGACGATTTGGCACGGCTGACTGGACATTCAGCCTGTTTTGGTGACAGTTTCGGTGATGCATGCATGTGAAGAAATAGACACACAGACAGATTACAATTTAATTGAACATGAGTGACATAAACCCTTTCCCTCATTTTATACTCAGAGTGAGAGAGAGAAAGAAGAAAGGAGTGAAAGGATGAAAGAAACATTATCCCTTTAGCATTTAAACTGGTAATATTCGGCTTAAATATTCCACTTGTTATGTGTTCAAACCAACCAGATCTGGCCTCTTGTACCCACTCAACAATGTCATTCTAAAAATAAACAATCACTTCATCAAAGTCTTGAAGCTGCGAGATAATGGCTGGTTAATTCAAAACAATGTGAATAAATAGATGTCACATTTGACCGAGTAATTTGAATGCTAAAGGGTGACACCATTTGATGTCAAATAAGCCAGCGTTGTATCAGAAGTGCCATCTAGGCAGCACCGAAACAGCTGTACCGAAATGTCTCATACTCTTATTTCATTCTAGTTTGGTTAACAACAAAATCGTTAAGACAACCAAACATCTTTAACCCTTTAGCATTTAAACCGGCCATATGCGGCCAAAAGTATTCTGCCTGTTTTATGTTCAAACTGGCCAGATCTGGTCTCTCACACCAACCCTACAATATTGTTTTAAAAATTAACAGCTACCTCATCAAAATCTCATAGCACCAAGATAATGCCTGATTAGTTCAAGGCAATGTGGATAAAAAAGGATTAATTGTGGCAGAATAATGCAAACACTAAAGGGTTAAATGAGACTGTTTTTTTTTTCCTTTTTTTCTGTCCTCTTAAAAGCTTACCTGAACTCCCCCCACCCCCACCTCCCTGACAGTTCTTTCTAGAACAAGATGGCTGTGTTTTCTGTTATATTGGCAGGAAAGATTTTCTTCATTATTCACGGGGTGCACGCAGAACAGCAAGAATCCAAGCAATTATGCATCCTATTCACTCTCAGTACATTCAAGCAGATTTGAACCTGAATACCTGATCCCTGTTGTTTTTCATCAGCAGAGACCAACACCTCCCTTTAGATAATGTTTGTTCATAGTATGCATGATTCACCAGTAAAAAGGGGCACTTTGAGACCCCGTGGTGTTTCAATGAACACACGTTGCCTAAAGGGAGGTGATGTTTTCAGGTAGCAAAGCACGACTGCAATCAGGTATTCACACTCAAATCTACCTGAATGTAATAAGAATGAATAGACAAGAGATAATAGGTTGTTGTTTTCTTTATCATTTTATTTCTTCTTTTATGTGGATAAATTTCTAGCTTCATTTTACTAAACCTGTTGAATGCAACACAAGCTGTTTACGGTAACCCCTTCATTACACATGAGCTTCTGGCTAATTGCAGATTAATGGCCATAGGAATCGGCCACAAAGCATGACAGAGGTCACAAACCAGCAATCATCTTCATCACCCGATGTCGGGCGACCAGTCCAGGCACAGCATGGCAGTGCTGCTTCACACATTTCCAATTCCATAAGCTCAACTTCTCAACAGTCCAAGGACCACCACCATCAAGTACAACGAACTGTATCACTAGGAAATACTTCTGCATGCAGGAAGGCTGCATCAAAACCTCCTCACTCCCACATCTCTCATTCCATGAAAGAGAAGCCATCCGATAGGTCAAACCATAGCGACCACCATGCCTCTTACAGGAATGGTCGACAGACAATGGGAGTTATCCCAAATGGTGCTCAGAATGGCAATGATAGAGGCTCTGAATGTCTCTATGGTAATGGAAGCCAGCCTGCCATGAACAGACGGAGACCTCCTCCTGGCCCTGCCCGCTTACCAAGCGCCAGGGACAGTCTAAATAACACAGAAGCACATAACGTGGAGCATTGGTTGACAGGTTGCCCCGTGGAGTACAGTCCAAAGAACGGTCATTCACAGAAGTCTCCTTTGCGTGAATGGGAAGCTGAGCTGATGGGTGATCATTTATCAGAAGTGAGCTCTAGGGGGAGCACGGACTTAAGGTTGCCTTCTCCTTCTCCACCTGATAGTTCGCACAGTGAACATGACCCTTCATCACTTAGGTATGTAAGAACTACTACTGAGTGTCTTTCTGCTGCTACATTACATCTCTCCCTCATTAGCCCGCTCTTCCTCTCTCTCTCTCTCTCTCTCTCTCTCCCCCTTACCCACTTTCCTCCTCCTCCTCTTTCCCTCCCTCCCTTACTGGCCCACTCTTCTTTTATTCCTCTCTCTCTCTCTCACTACTCTTCTTTTCCTCTATCTGTCTCCCTCTCTTCATCCCTCTCTAACTTGTTCTTGTTTCTCTCTCTCTTTTTTGGCCTGCTCTTTCTCTCTCCCCTTTTGGCCTGCTCTCTCACTCCCTCTCTTTCTCTCTCCCTTTTTGGCCTGCTCTCTCACTCCCTCTCTTTCTCTCTCCCTTTTTGGCCTGCTCTCTCACTCCCTCTCTTTCTCTCTCCCCTTTTGGCCTGCTCTCTCGCTCCCTCTCATTCTCTCTCCCTTACTGGCCTGCTCGTTCCCTCTTTCTCACCCTCATTCCCTCCCTCTTATATATTTGTCCCTTTCTCTCTCACTTTTCTCTCCTTCTTCTGTTCCTTGCACTCAATCTCCCTGGCTCTCTTTACTCTTTCCTTTATTGCTCATTCTGCTCCCCTGCTTTCTCGTCTATAAATTTTCCAAGATGCCATTAACTCACATGCACATAATACATTCTCTCTCTCTTCTCTCTCTCCTCCCCCTTACACTGCATCCTTTCCATTCTTTCCTTCTCACCTATCCTCCTCTTTATCTCCCCATCTTTCTGCCTCTCTCTCTCTCTGTCTCTCTGTCCAGATAACATCCCCAACTGAATTACTAAAATATCCCCTGACTCTCCCCTGTAGACCAGCAATATACCTTTTATTACTTGCCTCTACCCTGAGTAGCCCCCATCTCCTACACATTCATTTTTTGGCCTGTTTTTGCTGGAATTTGAACTCCTCAATAATTTTTAGATCTCCCTACCATATAGTTTCTCCCTGAAGTCCACCACAATTTTATTTAAGGCTCACTGTATTTATTTACATCTATGGGTTGGGCTGGTTTGTAAATTTAAGCATCTACTCAATGCTGGAACATTTATTTTATCACACATATCTCTACTTCTCATCCCACTTCTATCTGCTAGAGGGCTGGAACTTTTCCATTCACTAGATCAATGGTTTTCAACCAAGGTCCATATAAAATATATTAAGAATTGCATGCAATAAATAATACCTTTACAATATTTTAACAATTTTTTTATACAATCCCTAATAATATTTAATTATAAAATATAATGGGATCTATTAAAACTTCGAATGACTATGGGTGTGAAAGGGTCCACAGGCAAAAAAATATTGTCAAGGAGTTACAACATAACTTATGCAGTTATAAGGTGGCGAGCTGGCAGAAATGTTAGCACACCGGGTGAAATGCTTAGCAGTATTTCGACTGTCTTTACGTTCTGAGTTCAAATTCTGCTGAGGTCGACTTTGCCTTTCATCCTTTCGGGGTCGATAAATTAAGTACCAGTTGTGTACTGGAGTCGATCTAATCAACAGGTCCCATCCCCTAAAATTTCGGGCCTTGTTCCTAGAATAGAAAAGTAAAGAATGTTTCAACACCTGACTATAGGGTCCTCATCATCACTGTTTTAACATCCACTTCTCTTTGATTACATGGGTGAAATGGGATTATTTAAGGCAAATTTTCTATGGCTGGAGACCCTTCCTGCCATCAACTGTCACTTTTTTTCTCCCCCACAAGATATTTCCCTATGGTCAGAAATGTTTTCATAGAAGATGGGGGAAACAAAAGACACTGCTTTTATATGATGGCAATGCTGGTTCAATCTTCATGCAATGTCAAAACAAAAGAGACACACAGACATACTTTACACAATAGGCTTCTTTCAGTTTCCTGTTGCCAAATCACTCACAAGGCTTTCGAGTAGACTAATGTCTTAAAACTACATTTTTCTGTTTGGGTTCTCCTTGAAACCAATATTTCCAAAATTTAACACACACACACACACACACACACTGACACATGTTAACCTTTCACCTTTCATGTCATCTCATTCTACTCATCATGTGACCTTCTCAAAGAAAAGAGAATTTATTAAAAGAATTTCTGCAGGTTTTTTTTTATGAGTTATTTTGTGCTATAGGAGGATAGAAGCAAATAGTATACATAAGTGGAGGCGCAATGGCCCAGTGGTTAGAGCAGCGGACTCGCGGTCGGAGGATCGCGGTTTCGATTCCCAGACCGGGCGTTGTGCGTGTTTATTGAGCGAAAACACCTAAAAAGCTCCACGAGGCTCCGGGGGGGGGGGTGCGACCCCTGTTGTACTCTAAACGGCGGTGCATCAGCATGGCCGCAGCTCTGAGCTGAAACTAGAAAAAAAAATAAATAAAATAAGCCCCCCCACCTCCACTAACTTCTAGGACGTTACTCCACCACCACCACCATCTTACTGAACCTTCTTCTTCTCTCTCTCTCTCTTCTCTCTCTCTCTCTCTCTCTCTCCAATTCATTTGAATATTCTATCAAAAACCATTCCCTACCCCTTGCAAACCTATCATTAATCTTCCCCACCACCATCTCTGGTGATGGTGTCTTACAACCAACAAATCCAACACCATCATTTTCTTCTTTAACAATCCTAAATGATGTTATTTCAAACCCATTGCCTTCCCAGCATCCCTGCTCTCCCCAACCCCCCTCTCCATCTCCTGCTGCTTTTGTCTGCTTCGCTTCATCATTTGTTTGTAAATCTGCAATGTTTAAGTTCAAACCCTGGCTGCGACACCGCTTTTATTAACTGCAATTTTCTTTTTATTAACACCTTTTTATTTACCTATTTTATTTTTTTTTGTTATTTTTGTTAATTCTGCTTTCCAGCAATTTTTTCTTTATTTTTTTTTTATTGTGTTGAGAGAATTTTTTTTTTTATATATATTCTTAAGTTGATTGAGGTCAAGACATCAGCTCTTGATGTTTCAAGACTCCAGCCTTGTTTAAGATGTCTGTTGGTACAGATTCACTTCAATTATTAAGCTAGTGTATTTGAGAAAGGCATGAAGCATGACAACATTCTATTTTCATTCCTTTCTTCCTTGAAATCAAGGGCCACCAGGCCTGGTCAGAATGAAAGTACTTATCATATGATGAGTGTTGTAATTTGTTTGAAGCATTGTGTTAGATGACTGCAGCAATGTCATTTGACTATTAAACATCAGTAAGATCAAGAACAAAGATACCAAAATGTTACCTCAAAAATGTTCAATGGTTTTGATATTTCGGGCAAAATACTCCTTTTCAAAGATTTAAGAGAACTGGAGGGAATAATAAATTTCTGTTTAAGTTGACATGTCTGGCTTGTAAAAGAGTCATTCAAATACATTTATTCTCGCTATCTATCATAAAAATTTTGTAAAAGGGTATATTGCCCAAAATATCTTGGCCATTAAATATTTTAAAGGTAACAATTCAATATCCTTGTTTGTATTCTTATTGATGTTTTATCTTCTAACAGTATTTTTGTATATTATATCTACTTTAATTTAGATATTTGAAAACCCGGCATTGGTTGTGTGAGGGAGTTAACCACCTTTCACACGCAGTGGCTTCTTCATTTTCTGTGCTCTGTTTTTACTCAAGAGACCTGGATCTAACTGACCTGTAAAGTTAACTAAATATACAGAATACACTTTGATAGATTGTGGTACCAACATACATCTAAGTAGACTGTGGTACCAATACACATCTAAGTAGACTGTGGTACCAACACGCATCTAAGTAGACTGTGGTACTAACACACATCTAAGTAGACTGTGGTACCAACACACATCTAAGTAGTCTATGGTACCAACACACATCTAAGTAGACTGTGGTACCAACACACATCTAAGTAGACTGTGGTACTAACACACATCTAAGTAGACTGTGGTACCAACATACGTCTAACAAAAAAAATGTGGTACCAACACACATCTAAGCAGTTTAAAAGCTAAATGTTAGTGCTTGGCCTAGTACAGCTCCACTTAACCCCTGTGAATCCAAACTCTTCAGCCATATTCTTCCCTCTTCCCATACCAAACCCTTACATTTAGAAGGTGCATAGTTTAGTGACAATTGTGAGATTGTGGTTTCAGTTCCTGGACCAGGCAGTGCATCGTGTTCTTAAGCAAGGTGCTTCATTTCACTTTGCCCCAGTCCACTCAGTTGAAAATGAGTTCCAACAATAACTAGGAAGTTAACCTTGCAACAAACTAGTGTCCCTTTCAGTGGAGGTGTTGTAATCTCTGTCACCCTTAAGCCATGGAAAACGAAATTCTTGGGTATATGATAAACCCTTGGGTCAACTCTTATCTTTGAATTCATCATCCTTGTTTAATGTCCCCTTTTCCTTGCCCACATGGGTCAAATGGAATTTGCTGAAGTGGGTTTTCTATGGCCAGTTGCCCTTTGTGTTGCAAACCTTTACCTGTTTTCAAGTAGGGTAATATTTCCCTATGACCAGAAATGTCTTGGAAGATTGCAAAGGACATCGTCTGCATGACGGTGACAACCGTCGCTCAGTGTCAAGGCCTAGAGACAGTAAAACGCATACACACCAAAGACTTCTTTCAGTTCCTGTCAGGAGGCTTTGGTTAGCTCAGGGCAACAGTAGAAGACATTTTCCCCAGGTGCTGCACAGGAGGACTGATTCTGAAACTATATTGGTTGGGAAGCAGACTTCTTACCACACTCCTCCTGCACCTCTTTGCCCTTTTACTTGTTTCAGTCATTTGACTGCGGCCATGCTGGAGCACCGCCTTTAATCGAGCAAATCGACCCCGGGACTTATTCTTTTTGTAAGCCCAGTACTTATTCTAGCGGTCTCTTTTGCCGAACCGCTAAGTAACGGGGACAAAAACACACCAGCATCGGTTGTCAAGCAATGCTAGGGGGACAAACACAGACACACAAACACACACATGTATATATATATATATATATATATATACATATATACGACGGGCTTCTTTCAGTTTCCATCTACCAAATCCACTCACAAGGCTTTGGTCGGCCCGAGGCTATTTTAGAAGACACTTGCCCAAGATGCCACGCAGTGGGACTGAACCCGGAACCATGTGGTTGGTAAACAAGGTACTTACCACACAGCCACTCCTGCGCCTGTGTTTATGTTCAGTGAAACTCTAGTCACCTCATTATCGATTCCTTTCATTCTTGCTTCCGTCCGCTCAGCTGAAGACGGGGAAGAGACAGCTGATGGATGCAGGGGAGGTAACTCTGACAGACTGATGTCCCGTTCAGTGAGAAGTTTCTGATCGCAGTTGTTTAAGCACCAAGAAAATACAATTAAGACCCAACCAGATGAGGTTGTAGTTTCGAAACCAATGAACCCCTCTGATTCTTTTGCTGTAGGTAAACAGTAATTTGCTTATTTGTGAATTTCATCTTGCAAACCTTGTATACACATCATTTTCCTTTGTGCTCTAACTGTAAAATGTGTGCACAGTTTTTAAAAAAAACACTGCTTAGATTTTTTTCCCTCTTTTTTAATCTAGTACTTATTCCATCGATCCCTTTTGCTGAGCTGCCAAGTCAGAAGGGTGTAAACAAACCAACACCAGTTGTCAAGAGGTGGTGGGTGACAAACACAAAGGCACACACACACATGTACATACGCACACATGTACATACACAAACACACATGTACATACATACACACACACACTCACATGTACATACACACACATGTACATACACACACACAAACACATGTACATACATACACACACACACACACACACACACACATGATGGGCTTTCAGTTTCCATCTTCCAAATTCACTCGGAAGGCTTTGGTTGGCCTGGGTCTGTTGTAGCAAACACTTGCCAAAAGTGCCACACAGCCATACCTGCACCTATTAGTCTATTATGACAGATTTCAATTAAATCTGTTGTGCTTTTCAGAGGCAAAAAAAAACAAAAAACCTGACAATCCACGATGGAACCTTATCCAAAGCAGCATTGAAACTCAGAATATGCCACACTGATTTACCTCCCTTGTTGCCAAGGTTCCAAATTTTGGAGAATACATTTTATATTTTGCTAACTTCCATTTTCATCAACTGCAACCGTTTCCTTCAGTTGGATAGATGAACCATAACAAGTAGAACCCTGTTTTTTACCAGGGCTTGTTAAGGCTAGCAGAATGATGTACCCTTTGCTCTGACTAAGTTTAACAATATAAATACCTTAGCTTTCCGATACCCTCAACAAATGAGAATTGAACTCAAGACCTTGAAGGTAATGGCAGGGAAGCACCTTGCACTCATCAACCCCTTGGCATCACTGTCTTAAATCTAGAACTCATAGGTCCAGTTACCCAGTTTCCATGGCCTTTAAGGGCCCACTATGACAATGTTTTCCCAGAACGGGATGTCAGTGCATTGCAAGGTTACTCTTTTGCGGCTGAGTGGACTGAACCAATGTAAAATGAGGTGTTTGCTAAAGGACAAAACCCATCACCCAGTCTGGGAATTGAAACCACAATTTTGCAGTCATGACTGCAACACCACAACCACTAGGTCATGCGTTTTCACCTCAGCCCCACAAACACAGTAAAGCTACTCTTCTTTAGTCTGAACATATTGTTTAGTTTGTTTCTATGGACCAATAAGGAATCTTCTTGAATTTAAAAGAACAGACCCTTCTAAATTAGTGCTCCACAACCTTTTTCCATTTGCAGTACACTTATATTCTTTTCAAAATTCGGTGGCAACTAATAATATAACTAAAAGTATATTCAGGTCACACTGCAGCCTACCTAACATCAGCCCATGGCACACAGGTGTGCCACAGCATACTGGTTGAGGAGCACTGATCTAAATTATTCTTTTCTTTTTTATTCAACAAACCCTGATTTGTTGTGATATTTCTGATTGTCACTTTTGGCAATTGAGGAAATAATTTAAACATTAACCATACCAAAGCTAACTGAATCTTAGATTCTTAGATCGGGTTATTACAGTAATTAGTAATTCCTGTAGAGTTTTTTTTTAATGCTATTACATCATAGTAAATAGATAATTATCTGCCATTTCAGCGCTTACTAATTTCATCACCCCACCTCCACCATCCTAGCAATTACATCACAAGCAAAAACATCATCAGTGAATCTAGCATCAACATGCTTTGTGTCTGTAGAGTAAATACAGCTCTTAACATTTGGTTTTATTTACAGAGTAAATCCATCATGTTGTGTTGAATTAACAAATGCAAAAGAAATTCAAAGACAAAACCATTATCAACGTCCCATTCTGGCATGGGTTGCACAGTTTGACAGGATCTGGCAAGCCACAGGGCTATGTTGTGCTCTGGTATCGGCACTGGCATGGTTTCTATGTCTGGATGCCCTTCTTAACACCAACCATTTTACAGTATATCCTGGGTGCTTCTTTTGGTTCCACTGGCACTAGTGAGGTCACCAAACAACTTACAAGAAAAGGGAAAAGCCCCCTTGGCTAAATGTGATCCAGAGACAAGCACAGATGTCTTTCCATGGGGATAATATATGACTTTGGTGCATTATGCATGGGTGGATGGGAGTAACTGAGAAACTGAGAGGGTAGTGATTATCTTTTTCTCAAAAACTCTCTCACCCACCCATCTATAATGTGGGGTACCCACTTGTGCTTGTCCTATCATACTTTAACCCCCTCAACGCCTGGCACAAAGCCACCTCTCTCCCTCTTAAATACTTCCCCCATTTAACCATTAAATTTAATCAATATATACATGGAAAAACAAATCAAAGTAACTTTAAAAATAGAATCTCAAGACTAAAGCAGTGAAAAGTTGTTTTAAATTTCAAAAAAATGGGGAAAAAGATATTCTAAAAATACAAATTATGAGAGTTAAACCTCCTAAATTATTCCCAATTTGGTTTTATATTTATTTTCCATGCTAGCATGAGTTAGCGGATTAGCATGGTTTTGCGAACAGATGTCAGCTTCTGTTGCTAATTTTTGAAGTACGGGTCTTCTTCCACATATTTTTGAAAACACAAAGACATCACATGACTTGTTGACTTGCAGAAAATCATAGCAACTTCACTGCCCTCAGCTGCTCTAGTTTCAGAGTACAAATACAAACAAACATATGGAGGCAAACACACACACACACACACAAACATATATATGCATATATACTCTTTTACTTGTTTCAGTCATTTGACTGCGGCCATGCTGGAGCACCGCCTTTAGTCAAGCAAATCGACCCCGGGACTTATTCTTTTTGTAAGCCCAGTACTTATTCCATCGATCTCTTGCCGAACAACTAAGTGACGGGGATGTAAACACACCAGCATCGGTTGTCAAGCAATGCTAGGGACACACACACACACACACACATATATATATATACATATATACGACAGGCTTCTTTCAGTTTCCGTCTACCAAATCCACTCACAAGGCATTGGTCGGCCTGGGGCTATAGCAGAAGACACTTGCCCAAGGTGCCACGCGTATATACCTACAAGCTTCTTACAACTTCTGTCTACCAAATCCAAGTATCTTCTACTATAGCCAGGGGCTATAGTAGAAGGTGCCATGCAATGGGACTGAACCTGAAACTAAGATTTCAAGATTTTTTAAAACATCTGCAAATCACAGAATGAGATGTTCTTGTCTTTGAATGTCTCTGTTTCCCATTGTTAATGAAGCATTGATTTACTCTGTAAATAATGGTTAGTAGTGTGTCTACTCTGGATTTAAAGTTTGTTGATAAATTTCATTAACGAGGTATTTGTCATAATGATATATTTATTAATGATTGTAATGGACTTCTGATGTAATTACCTCCTAATTTAATGGCCCATGATAAATTTACTGCAAAACTTGTAACACTTTGCATTTCTAACAAATTATTTTAACTGATCTGGGTTTTTTTAAATGGTTTTTATTTTAATTATTTTTGTCTCATTTTTGTATAATGTTTAACTGGCAAAAAAATATCTTGTTTTATGAATTATGTTTTAAAATATCCATGTATTAGAGAAACCATTATGTAATTCTGAATCAATATCATGTCTCTAAGACATTCTGTTGTGTTAGGAATTTCTATTTATAAACTTTGTGCAAACTTACTTTTGTTTAACACACATTGTGGTGATGTCATTGTGCACACATTGTGATGACAGTGTACACATTGTGATGACAGTGTACACATTGTAATGACAGTGTACACATATTGTAATGACAGTGTACACACATTGTGATGATACTGTACACATATTGTGATGATACTGTACACATATTGTGATGATACTGTACACATAGATGACATTGTACATGAGGGCCTCATTGTACACAAATTTTGATGGCCTCATGTTGCACACACAATGATGTCCTGTCTTTATTCAAGTCATAATTTTGCTGTTCTGCAAAATATTTTTTACTTTTCTGATTCTACTTATTGCATTTAAATGTTCTTTCTAATTATTTCTCAGTGAAGATGCTCTTACACATATACACTTCTTAACACACTACATACTTGTTATACTACAGTGATGTGGGACACATTGTCCATTAAACTTATATATATATATATAATGTGTGTGTCCACATAGCTGCCACACATACATACATAGGCAAAATTATACATCATGACAGCCCTCTAGCCTGTTGCCTTATAATACAGATCACTATGTAATATAGTTACCAGATGTATGTAACGCAAGCAGCAAGATGTGTGTGTAACGCAAGCAGCAAGATGTGTGTGTAATGCAAGCAGCCGGACGTGTGTGTCACGCAAGCAGCTGGACGTGTGTCACACAAGCAGCCGGATGTGTGTGCCACGCAAGCAGCTGGACGTGTGTGTGTAATGCAAACAGCAGGACGTGTGTGTTACGTATGCAGCAGAATGTGTGTGTGTGTGTAATGCAAGCTGCCAGATGTAAGTAGGTATCCTGTCCACACAGCCATTGCTACACTCTAATTGTAGAGTTCCTTCATAGCTTCATTGACACCAGCATTGTTGTTACTGTGTTGCTTTTTCTCTCCTCTCTCTCTCAGTAGTGGAAGTCATGATCAGACACCATGTAGATATCCTGCTAGCAATCCTATCTCTTGCTCATACAATATTGCAACAGCCATTGATCCCACCTACAAGCGAAGGCAACACGAAATTCACGCTGCCGATGAAACAGAACCCAAAATCTCTCTAATGTTGTCTCGTTCACTACCTTTACATGCAGGTGAGTACCACTGCTAGTTTACCTGTGGGCAGGTGGGTGGATTTAACCTACAAAAAAAAAAAAAAAACTGAAATAATCCACCGCTTCATCCTTTTGCAACTGATTCTTTTAGCCAAACCACATCTGTCGATCAGACTCTTCCCGTATCTGATTGTCACTGCATTCAATTAGCTTGTTTTCAAGTTTATTTTTCTGCTTACAAACGACCAATTATAATTGATCCATGACGTATAATGAGTTTCCAAATTGGGGTTAGCAGTATCAAACAAATCTTTCAATAAACACCTTTTATAGCCTTTTTTATGTATTCTCTCTGGTGATGGTCACTCTGAAAACTCTGGACCCTCTACAATTATATAGTATATCATCTATCTGCATATATTATATCTATATTCACATAGTATATCAACTTGTTTCACATAGTTTATCATCTGGCTTGAAAAAAAACACATATACTAACATTGGTGGTATCAAAAAATCTTTCGAACACATCTTGTAACTTAATCTTTGTATTGATTCTCTTTGGTGATGGTCACTCTGGAAACTCTGCACCTTCCACATTCACATCATATGTAATCTAGCTTCACATAGACTAATTCTCATGATATATCCTCTTGCTTTACATAGTATATCTACATTGATTTTAACTTTTGGCACAAGGCCAGCAATTTTTGGGGGTGGGATGAGTCGATTACATTGAGCTCTGTGCTCAACTGATATTTATTTTATCGACCCTAAGAAGATGAAAGACCTTTGTGAAATTTGAATTCAGAATATGAAGACCGAAGATCCAAGGAACGCACTGAAAAAAAGTGGGTGTGGCCAAAAGAGGGTGATGGGTGTAAAAACAACAAAATAATGGTTGAGTTCTATTTGTGAAATAGAGTCGTTTTGAATTTGATGCAGGGAGTGGTCTGTGTTTGTGGTGGTGAGTGGGTGTTAGGAATGTGATCTGGGTGCCCGAAGGACGGCAGCCCAAAAACGTTTGGAAACCATAATTCTAGATCATAACAGACCACCATCATAATCTATGTCATGACAGACCACCATCATAATCTATGTTATAACAGCCATCATCATAGTCTATATCATAAATCACCATCATTTTCTAGATCATAGCTGACAACCATAATCTGTAACAACTACCATTAATTTTCATCATAATAGACCTCTATCATCGTCTAGATCATAGCAAACTCCCATCATGGTCTATATCGTAGCAGACTCCCATCAATACGTGTCAGTGTGACAAAGAAACAAGGAAGGTATCAGGTGGTTGTGAGATGTGCTAAATCACCCTTAAATCACAAACTTTTTTTTTCTTTCATAATCATGAATTCCTGTGTGTAGAGCACAAATTTCCAAAACTTTGCTGAATATTCCAAAATATTCCAAAAACTGGGGTGATTAAACTAGAATTCAGCCCTTGCATTTATATGAATGTTTAAGTTTTTGTACAAAATACTTAATAATCATAATATTTAAAGAAAGATTATTTTTTAAAGTTATTAATTATTTAGGAAACAGAATGGCACAAGCATTTGGGGAAGAAGTATTTGTATAATGTGTGTGTTTTGTGTGTAAGTGCTTTCATTGAACGACGACGGTGTTTGCACACAAAATACACATTATACAAAAACTTCTTCGTCAAAGGTTTTTGATGTTCTGCTGTCTAAATATATATATATATCTATATCTAATATAGGATAAAAATTTTCGAAAAAATTTTTATCAATGGCCAGCATATTAAAAAATACCTTTAAAGGTTAAATTTCATAAACAACTTATAAACAAGAGCAAAAGAAAAAATTCTAATGCCAAATATGCCGAAATATAGACTTGTTCGTCAATAACCATTAATTAATCACTATAAGCACGCGTCTCGAAGAAAGCTGGCAGAAATTTCTGTCTGCTTGCTTTCGAGACGCGTGCTTATAGTGATAGATTATATGGTTATTGAAGAATAAGTCTATATTTCGGCATATTTGGCATTAGAATTTTTTCTTTTGCCCTTGTTTATAAGTTGTATATATATATATATATTTAATAGTTAATAATTAACCGCAGTAGTAGACACTTTCCATGTAGTGAGACTGAACCTGGAACCATGTGGTTGGGAATCAAACTACTTACCACGGAGCCACACCTGTTGAAAATTTTTATAAGAAATATGTTTGTTTTTCAGAAAATTAGTCGTTTAAGTCCCACACCAATAGTGACTGCCTAAATTTCTTTCGGTGTAGCTGTTAACTTCCTCTGTGTTTAACAATATCACTCCAGATTGCATCGGTCAGCTCAGCCCAGAAATGCACATTGCAAAAAACGTTTCGAAGCTAGTGAACAACCCTCTAAGGAAGAAAACTCTCCTATTTCTGTAGGGATTGATTTCCTTAGAGCGCTGAGCTTTTTAATAAATAAAAATAACCTTTTCTTCAACAGCAATGGCTCTCAACTGGGGTCCAGATAAGATTTTGTTAAAATTTATATGCAATAAATTGCTCATACTTCTACAAAACACAAAATATCTTTATTATTTTTTTTAATGCAATTCTTAATATTTAATTATAAAAGTATAATAGAATTTTGAAAGACCTCACATGGCTACGAGGGTCCCTCTGCCTGATTAAAATTGGTATCAAAGGGTCCATAGGTGAAAAAATGGTTGAGAATCATGTAAGGGGAAAAA